>NC_135391.1:950000-1125000 GCF_051989625.1 Stigmatopora argus
GTTACAAACAATTGATTTTGTAAGTAGAGGTACCACTGTGTAAAGTTCCTTGTCTTAGAAAAAGGCTTGCGCTACCTGTCATCGTTCTGAAAAGTCTGGTCGCCCAGCAGGAGGTCCCTGAAGCGGTAACGAGGAGGAAGAGGAGGAACCTCGGTCTCCACTTCGGCCATCTTGAGAGCCGAAATGTCCAGGATGACGCCGGAATTGCTGCTGTTGTTCCTCTGCGTGCTCTCCGTTGACGGCCTGCTGCTCGACGGCAGAAAAAACTCGTTATTACGCTCGCCTGCTGCCCAAATACAAAAGCCCCGACTTTACGACGTGGCAGTGAATGCCTCACGGCCAACGAACGCAAGAACACAAATGTTAACTTTCGTACGTGACAACAAAAATGCGTATGTATTCCTTGATTGTGAGCAGAGTCACTTGATTATGTGGATAACTCAGAATTGTATGAAGGCAGGAAATATGAGGATAAAAGATGTCCAATTCAGGCTGACTGGGCGCCTGGCAGCGATCATACAGTGTGTGCTTGCGTTCCAACGTTCAGAAGCGACTAGAGTCCAATTCTCTTGCTTTCTTTGATTTTGCTTAATCACCCTCTGATCATTCTCTGCGCGTGTAAATGTGCGTTTTTCAGAAATGTCCTTTTTATAACGGGATTGTTCCACCTTTGTCATCTTTCATGTGAGCAGCTCAGCAAGCGAACGTTGATTTATAATCTAAAATTAAACACTGGCAGCAAGACAGATGTGCATTAACTGATGCTTTGTTTACGAAATAAAAAATGCCACTGCAACAGCTGCAACATTCTTCGCATGTGAGGTGTATGAAATATAACGTTTGGCATTTTAAACGTCGTATTTGTTGTCACCGATCGACGCAGCTTCAGAGTATCAAGTGTGTATTATTTGTGGTCACATGACAGGCGATACAGTGCTGCGGGGAAATTACCTGTCGCCATGGGAACTCGAAGATCGGCGTGGAGGGCTCATGGCTGCCTCTTGTGGGCCGTTTGGGGATGACGGAGCAGGTGTACAAAAAGAGACACAAGAGTTGTTTTGAGGAAAAGCGATTTGTTCATTTGTCGTCTAAATCAGTAAATCCTTCTTGTTTTGATTTCAAAAATGGCCTCATGTGACTGATGGAATTTATACTTTAAAAAAAAATCGAGGGGTGACCCGGTGGCCTAGTGGACGGTGCATCGGCCTCGCAGTTCTTTGGTCGAGGGTTCGATGCCAGGTGGGTCCCCACTGTGTGGAGGTTTGCATGTTCTACCCGGGCTTGCGTGGGTTTTCTCCAGGTACTCCAGTTCCCTCCCACATCCCAAAAACATTCATGCTAGGCTAATTGTGCACTATTCAGTGGTAGCTGGGATGGGCTACAGCACCCCCTCCGGAGCCTTGTGAAGATAAGCGTCTCGGAAAATACATGAATAAAATCCCTAATCTGTGAAATGTATGATGCACTAAAATTATCTGGGACCCACTGGTTCGGAAAATGAATGGATGAATTCCCTAATCTGTAAAAGTTATGATGCACCAAAAAATGAGCGGGGACCCCTTCAAGACCCGCAGCCCTAGTTTGGAAAACACAACTCTCTTACAGTTTATTCATAATTTACTCTGGAGTTCAAACCAAAGCCGATTAAATAACTTAACCTGCAGATAGAGACTGCTTGTGCCCTTCAACTTTTTCGCATTTTTTGCATAATGAAGCAAAAATTTGCTCAAGAGTAATACGACGTAAGCCGAGACTCCCTCCATGTACCTGCCTGCGTCTCCGTCCTCACCCGCGGTCCCATCATCGTAAACTTGCTTTCCAGCTTTGCTTGAGAGTCATCTGCTTTGCCCCACCGCCGCGTCCTTGGCAAACCCGAGTCATCGTCTCAACACGCCAAAACCCGGACCCTCGGGGAGTCGCTAAAGTCCGACGCTGTTTGGGTCACGTGAATGCAGCACGCCTTGGTCAAGCTAGCCGCCCGCTTGTGGCCGACATTCAGCCGCTAATTGTCGCTTCCGAGGAAAGCAATAACATCCTCCCTAAAAAGTAGTCCGCCCTCCTTAGCGCTGATTGGTTAAGACGCTCCCCCAGAAAGATTTACAGTACACCTGACGGTTAATTTAACGATCAATCCGCCTTCTTCGCGTGTCCCTTAGCAACAACTTTGTAAGCTAGTTTCCGAACTCCATAAAAATCATTTTTTTCGACCGTATTTCACGAGAATAACGCTCAATTTCTTCCTTAGAACATACACGGTGGCGTCAGCATCAGCTTCTTTCCTCCTGGACGACACCAAATAAGGGGGAGAGAGGAGGGGAGGACGGGGGAGATGCTCTCCCTCAACTCAAACCGAGCAAGGAGCTAATTTTGGAGATAAAATGTCACTGAAGGGGCATTTTCCTCAGGTAAGACAACTAATCATTTACTGTAGCGCTGTTTATTCCTTCATTCATTCATTTTCTCAACCGCTTATCCTACCAAGGGTCGCGGGGGGTGCTGGAGTTTATCCCAGCTAAGCCTGGGCACCAGGCAGGGGACGCCCTGAATTGGTAGCTAGCCAATCCCAGGGCATAACGGGATTTAACAAACAATTGCTCATAGCTAGGGGGAATTTCGATACCAGATATCTTTAAAGTGAATGCTGAACACTTTGATGGTTAATGCGGTTATTGCAGTTTTGTTGTTTAATCACAGTAGATTGGTGGTTTGAATGAGGTTAAATCACATGCTTTTTCTCTCAAATATATCATTATAATCATTTGTTTCTGTATTATTTTCTGTATAAAAATGAAATTGGTGTTCAAAAAGTCTTATGTTCAAACTTGAGTCTTGAAAAAGAGTCTTATAATCAGGGTCATCTTATATTTTTTCAGAGGGAATTTAAAAAAAAAAATTTTTTTTGTAAGTTCATAAAAATGTGAAAATCCACGCTGAAACTCGCAAGCGGAAGCCACGCCCCCGTCCTCCGCTTGCTATTAGGACTCAGCACTGAAGTAAAAAAAATCAAAAAATAGTTGGGGGGGGGGGGGATTTTTTTTTTAAAGTTCATAAAGATGTGAAAAAAATTAAGATTTTTTTTTAAAAATAGGGGTGACCCAACTTCGCATTTTTTTGTTTATCGCGGTCATGTTTGGTCTGCATTAACCGTGATAATCGAGGGATTACTGTAATGCATATTTTTTTTAAATGGTGGAAAGTTGTGGTGGGCGAGTGGACTCATCACTGAAGTAAAAAAAATAAAAAAATAATTATTTATTTATTTTTTAAATAGAGGTGACCCTACTTTGCTGTTTTTCGTATATCGTGGCCATGTCTGGTCGACATTAACCGCGATAATCGAGGGTTTACTGTGATTAAATGAATCTGAAATTGGATTGAAAATCCACTTGTGACAACTATTCTTAATTCCTTCTCCACTGCACAAAGCAACAACTTGCCATCCCCCCCAAAAATGCCCAAAATGGAAGAGCTAAGCTTCACTGCTTGAGTTTTGAAGTTGAAATCTTCCCTACGCAAAGTTTTCCTCATCTCCCAAAGCCTCGACAGGTTTCTCAACCCCAAAACCAGGCAAACTAAACCCTTTCTCAACCTCCACCTTTGATTGACGGATAAAACTCATCCCCGAAAAGCTGCGCCCTATCGGCGCCCATTTCTAAAAAACGGTCAAACGCGCATAATCGTCATCAGAATCCGTAAATCCCCTCATTTGCGACCTACCTGGAGCTTGTCTGTCTTCGACCATCTGCCTCACAATGGAGCCCCGCAAGTTAAAAAAGACATTCATGGCGCCCGCGGCCAGGAGGAGCGTCCTCGGAAAAGCTGTTTGCGGCTCGGCGCGGGTATTCCTTGTGCTCCGCCAGCCTCACCGCGTTTCAGCCCATTATCCTCGAGGGGAAAGAGCGCTCGGAGCGTCATCCTTTTTAAAGCCCACACAGCCACTTATGGCCGCCGCATCTCGCTCGCTCGCTCGCTCTTTCGTCTCACTCTGATTTCCTCTTGATTTTTACCCGTACTTGATCACCGAGGAAATTTGCCGCCCTGTAAATTGTCTTGTAAAATTGTAGACAAGCACCAATGCAACATGTCGTCATGTAATAATCCACTTTTGTAACGTTCTCTGAGCTGCGTACACTTTGTATAGCTTCTCATACTCGTTTTTTTCTTAACTACTGTATTTTCTCGCATATAAGCCGTATTTCTCGCAAAAAAAAAAAGATGACTGAATCAAAGGTACGGCTTATATGCACATAAATTAGACTTGACATGCAAGAAACTGTAAGGGGACAAAGACGATGCGGCCGATATGGTCATTTATTTCAAAATAAAGAAAAGATAAACAGATGAAACGCTTCGTAAAATTAATTTTGACGTCTATTAATGAAATTCAAGGAAAAAAATAAATCGTATCTTGCATACAATGTGAAAAAAATTCACTCGCTCGCTCAGGGTGCCGCCATCTTACCTAGGGATGACAAACCAGACCAATTCCTGGTTGTACTGCTCACATGACTTCCTTTTTTAATTTGAATACCCACGATTTCGATAATTTTTCTTAATATTTTCCCTTCCAAGTAACACATTTGTATACCCTATTAAAACCATGAATATTTTAGGTGAAAATTGTGAATCAGGGGGCGGCTTATACGCGAGAAATTGTCAAATTCAACCATTTTAAGGCAATTTTAAGGGTGAGGCTTATACGCAGAGGTGGCTAATATGTGAGAAAATACGGTAATTGTAATCTGTTACCTGAGTTCAAACTGTTAACATGATGCAGATTTAAAACGACCTTAACCACTGTAATAGGAATCCATTAAACCCGAATGAAATATAATCACTCATCTAACTTTAATGATGACTGAGAGGCATATAAAAAATCATAAATTGTTGATGCTTCCTGAAGTGACCATTAACATTGATTCATTTGAAAGTTTTTACGAGTGATGAAACACATTTTTGCTACGAGTCCGAGTCGCTTAATTACGAGAATCGGCCAATAACAAGTCCCATTTCGATCCCCAGCAAATGGAAAATAAACGGGAATAAAGATATTTTTTTCACCCTCTCCAACAGTAGCGAGCCCAAGCCAGGAATCGAACTGCCGACACTTGTAGCTACGACCACCCATTTTCTTCCGTCTTACATTTATTTTGGGTGTACTTCCAGCGTGAACCACTAGAGGGTGCCACTCCTTTTTAGACCACACAAACGAAAGTATCAAAGGTCACAATTCCCGTCATTTTTTTCCCTTTCTAAGAGCACTAACTGAATTTTACATGATCCATCTTCAAACATAATTATTTCTGTCTATTGTTCACATTCTGCTATCATTTTAAAGTCGCTTTTCGTAGCATTTCATAATTTTCCTTTGGGAAATATCATTCCAAATGACCCGAGATGTTCCCTACTATTATTTTACATTAGCCACACAGCAACATGAATTCTCTTTTATTGTGTACGCATGTTTTAACCAGCTGCATTTTTTTCCATCAAAGCGGCCGACAAAAAATAGCAGCATGCTAACCTTTTAGCCTCTTTTTGTATCGGCGGTTTACTAATGCAACTCATTTTTCAGCAATCAATTATTCAGGTATTATGCTGCCTGAGCTGCAAGATTATCACAGCAGGCATCCATTAGCCCAGGCGTGTCCAAAATCCGGCCTGATCCCCAATTTTTTTGGGCTAAGACCCGCACAAGAAGCTCAAGTTGAGCCTACATTGTATGTCTTGGCTTGAAACCTAGATGGAGGGAATCTCTTGAAAAGTGAGCTGAAGGGTCAAAACATGTTGAAAAAAATTGTACTAGAAAATTACATTGATTTTTTGGTTTCAGTAGTGTAAATATAAGTACAGTAATCCCTCGATTATCGCGTTTAATGTAGACCAGACATGACCGCGATAAATGAAAAACTGCGAAGTAGGGTCACTCCTATTTAAAACAAAAAATAAATAACTAATATTTTTTTTACTTCAGTGCTGAGTTCTATTAGCAAGCGGAGGAAAGGGGAGTGGCTTCTGGTTGCGAGTTTCAGCGTGGATTAGCCTAGCATGCCTGTTTTGGGGATGTGGGAGGACTGCGGAGTACCCGGAGAAAACCCACGCAAGCTTGGGGAGAACATGCAAACACCACTCAAAAAAACTTTGAAAAACCCTGATCTTTTTTTATTTTTTAACCCAATTCAGATCCTCTCTTTAACGAATCAAAGTGGATAAATAGTATTGGACGTCTATCCCCGTCATTGGCAGCCATCTTTAAAACCTGTTCTTCTTTTCCACTGATTCCGATCATCTATTTTGAGGATTTCAACCTGGATTTCGCATCCTTTGATTTAAAAAATAAATAAATAAATAGTGCGGTCCCGGGAGAAGAACAAGTTTGCACACCCCTGCATTCACCCGTCTTTTCTCCCTGCTTTTAGCGAAGCACAGCCGCTCTGCCCCCCGGATGCTTGTTCTTCATACTTCCAAAGTGTCTAAAAACAGACGAGAGATGGGAAGCTAGCGCTTTTGGCTCTATAGACAGACATACAATGCAGTACAGTAATACCTCCACATACAAGTGCCCCGACATACAAGGAATTTGAGATACGAGTCAAATTTTGAGCAAATATTTAGCTTGAGTTACGAGACAATTTTTGATTAACGAGCATATATCTGAGATGCATCATGTGTACTGTCTTTCTGGTCTCAACTCCCTCGTGTAATGTCTCTACGAGCACTGGGCGGAGCCTTGCATTTTTTCAGTGTTTTTTTTTCTCTTGTTAGTCAGTGCAGAATGGCGGAGCTTGCTCGCTAATACGAGAGGAGTATATTGGCAAGTGGTCGTACGTTATCCTATTTTGAGGACATTTCTGTGTATCATTTTTGGAATATTTTGAAGGGAATACAAAAGCAAACAACCCTCGATAGGTTGCATCTGAAAGTCAGGTTGGAGGCGGGGCCAATAGAGCCAACCCGGAAGAAGAAAGGTATCAAAATATCAAACAAAATTAGAATTAAGTTTAGTGTAAGGTTAGATGAAACTTATTTTTGTGTCTCTATCGTCATCCAAGTTTATTTAAATTTGTTTATGTTATGTTACGAGCGCGTTGCCATGCAAAAAGTCTCCCTCCGCGAAATCCGTCTAATTTTAGTAGTATTAATCCACTAGTTATTTGTTACTTTGTTAATAGATGGCGAATTAGAACATATCAAAATGTTTTTCCAATACAATATGCTGTTTTTGGTGTTTTTTTTTCAGATGATTGGAACAAATTAATTAGTTTTTACTTCATTTCTATGGGAAACGTTGATTTGAGATACGAGTAAATTGACATACGAGCTCAGTCCCGGAACGCATTAAGCTCTTAGGTCAAGGTACCACTGTACAACGTTTTGTTCTTCAGGCTTGGCTTTCATTTCTCATCTTTTGTAGCATAAAACAAACAAATGAAATATGATCAAGTTTCAGGCCCACTGACCTCCACGTATTGCTCTCGCTATTGTAAAGCTCGATGGTTTTCAAATCGGAAACGCCATCCGTGCCCCCCGCGGCCAGTAGGGCGCCGTTGAACACCACCAGAGACACCTGAAAACCAAAACGTTCCGTCACGTGGGGGCCACATCCAGGCGACCGTTGGCACTCACGTGATCCCGCTTGCTTCTCATGCGTTTGACAGGAGTCCAGCGGACGGCGTCCGGGTCCATGCGCTCCGCCGAGCAGAGGCTCAAACCCAGGTCGTCTCTGCCCCCGGCCACGTAGACGTGGCCCAGGTACACGGCGCAACCCGCGTTCTCCCTGGGAGTGGACATGTGCCCGCATACGGACCAGCTGCCGTCTTCCGGGTTGTACTTCTCCACTGTCAAATGTTGACAGGTAAGTCGTCAAAATTCAATTCATTGATATATGTCAATGTCATTTTCTATTCACCGTATTTTCTCGCATATAAGCCGCCCTTGCGTATAAGCCGTACCCTTAAAATGGCCATAAAATGGTTGAATTTGACCATTTCTCTCGTATAAGCCGCCCCCTGATTCACAATTTTCACCTCCATATTCATGGTTTTAATAGGGAGTACAAATATGTCACTTTGAAGGGAAAATCTTAAGAAAAATTATTGAAGTCACATGGTATTTTTGAGAAACTATAAATCGATTTCTGGTGGGGTTCATGGTTTTTGTCGCAACTGGTAATGCTCGTAAATAGTCAGCGGTTTATATACCGTATTTACTCGCATATAAGCCGCCCCGCGTATAAGCCGTACCCTTAAAATGGCCGTAAAATGGTTGAATTTGACAATTTCTCTCGTATGAGCCGCCCCCTGATTCACAATTTTCACCTCCATATTCATGGTTTTAATAGGGAGTACAAATATGTCACTTTGAAGGGAAAATCTTAAGAAAAATTATTGAAGTTGCGTGGTATTTTTGAGAAACTATAAATCGATTTCTGGTGGGGTTCATGGTTTTTGTAGCAACTGGTAATGCACGTAAATAGTCAGCGGTTTAGATACCGTATTTACTCGCATATAAGCCCCCCCGCGTATAAGCTGCACCCTTAGAATTAATTGCCTTAAAATCGTTAAATTTTTCAATTTGCCTATTGGCATTTGGCCTATTTTTCCCTTCTTAATACATTTCCAAGCCATCCAATCGGGATATCCGCCAAATGGGGCGAATCGAAAATATGCCATCAAAAACATCCTCATTATTTACTATGAAAAATACAATAATAAACCTTCGCGAAATATCCCACAAGCTATTGCAGTACTATAGTTAAATGAAAAATGCTGTACTGGACCAAAATAGTTGGTGGGAGTTTAATAAGCGGGTGCTTCCCACAGACGAATATAGTCAAAACGGGTGGCATGTTTATCTTAAACGAGGTCAGACGGCATTTTTTTGTGTTTTCTTCTTGATTCAATCAATCAAAAAGTCTCCTGATTCTCTTAACAACATTGTTACGCTGTTGATAATCAATGAGTGTATGCCCAACACATGCTAGGTAGGCTAATTCTATGCTAAATTGGTCGTTTGTGTCCTTGTGGCCTGCGATTGGCTGGACACCTATTTAGGTGGTTCCCCGCCTGGTGCCTGTAGTTAGCTGGGATAGACTCCAGCACCCCCCGCGACCTTTGTGAGGATGAATGAATTGTTTCTGGCTTGCTCTAGGGCAAGGGTGTCAGACTCGGGTTGGTTCGCGGGCCGCATTAACGTCAACTCGGTTTCATGTGGGCCGGACCATTTTAGATATCATATTTAGATTTTTTTTTTATATAAATGGATTAAAAGAACTGGATTAAAAGCCCTGAATATTCCGTTTTTTATAGATCTAAAACATTGTTTATTTTAGCTTTTTTTAATATATATTTTTAGATTTCACCGGGGAAAAAATGGATTAAAAAATGGCAATTATTGATTTAAAAGGGGGAAAATCAGGAAATTTCATATACATCTATACTCCATTTTAACTTGATCCTAAAACCGTTTTCCGTTTTTTATAGATCTAAAACAATGTTTATTTTAGCTTTTTTAAATATATTTTTAGATTTTACAAAATGATTTTTGAACTAAAAACACAGAAAAAATGGATGAAAAAATGACAATGATTGATTTAAAAGGGGGAAAATCAGGAAATGTAATAGACATCTATACTCTTCATTTGAATTTGATCCTAAAACCGAAAGTCGGCACTCATGATTTACTTTCCTGGGCCGCACAAAATGATGCAGCGGGCCAGATTTGGCCCCCGGGCCGCCACTTTGACACCGGTGCTCTAGGGCTTGCTTAGGACATTTCCATGTAAAAAAAAATCTACAAAAAAACGTTGGGAAACGATCTAATTGGACTTTGCCAGGTAGCGACGCACCTGAGTTGACGGCCCGGACCCCGTCGTTGCCCCCGATCACGTACAGGTGGTCCCCCAGCACGGCGGCCGCGGCTCGGGCGCGTCTGGTCAACATGGGTGCCATCTTGCTCCACGCGTTCATCTTTGGATCGTACCTGCGGCGTCGCAACAAACCACAACTGCTTTGTGAGTCATCGTATATTTTTTTATACGTCTTCACGTTGTTACATAAGCCGCTTTTAAGAACATTCTCCCAAGTGCACCCAACAAGCATAGAAGAGAGTTTTTCCACGTTTAACGATTACGAGGCAAACAATGGCGCAGTACCTCTCCACAGTATTTATGGCCGCAATACCGTCGTGTCCTCCAATGGCGTACAAGTATCCGTCCATGGTCGCCACGCACACTCCAGTGCGGGGGCTGCTCAAGGGTGCTACATCCGCACTCCAGCTGTCTGTGTCTGGGTCGTACCTGCCGGAAGGGGGGAGGGGGGCGGAGTTAATGGTATTTGATGGGTGAGGCGGCGCAACTGGTCATGTACGTCAATAGTCAGTGGTTTAGATACCGTATTTACTCGCATATAAGCCGCCCCGCGTATAAGCCGTACCCTTAAAATGGTTGAATTTGACAATTTCTCGCGTATAAGCCACCCCCTGATTCACAATATTTATGGTTTTAATAGAGAGTACAAATGTGTTACTTTGAAGGGGAAACCTTGAGATTAAAAATCATCGCACGTGGTATTTCTGAGATACTGTATGTCACAAGTGTCAAAGTAGCGGCCCGGGGGCCAAATCTGGCCCACCGCATCATTTTGTGCGGCCCGAGAAAGTCAATCATGAGTGCCGACTTTCTGTTTTAGGATCAAATTAAAATGATGTATATTAAATTTCCTGATTTTCCCCCTTTTAAATCAATCATTGTCATTTTTTAATCCATTTTTCTGTGTTTTTAGTTCAAAAATAATTTTGTAAAATCTAAAAATATATAAAAAAAAGCTAAAATAAACATTGTTTTAGATCTATAAAAACTGAATATTCAGGGCTTTTAATCCAGTTCTTTTAATCAATTTATAAAAAAAATCTAAAAAAAAATATAAAAAAAGCTAAAATAAACATTGTTTTAGATCTATAATATACGGAATATTCAGGGCTTTTAATCCAGTTCTTTTAATCCATTTATTAAAAAAAAATCTAAAAATATATATAAAAAAACTAAAATAAACATTGTTTTAGATCTATAAAAAACGGAATATTCAGGGCTTTTAATCCAGTTCTTTTAATCCATTAAAAAAAAAATCTAAATATTATATCTAAAATGGTCCAGCCCACATAAAATTGAGTTGACGTTAAAGCGGCCCACGAACCAACCCGAGTCTGACACCCTTGCTGTATGTAATCAAAAGCACATTATTAGTATCATAAGGAATGAATTCATCCAGTCCGCCGGGTTCTATTCGTCAGACCCAACAAGTGAGGCCAACCAAAAACAACAATGGAGGGCAAAAAGGGTCTTTCGCATCAATTTTCCGTTGGCAAACAGAACACTGACCATACGAGATGTTGCTACCACGTGTTAGCACGTGACCCGGAACCAAAAATAGCACCTCGTCGTACTTGAGCAAAAGTTCCCAAGCCACGCCGTGGGAAAATGCCTGCTTTGCATTCCTTCTTTGACCGATTGGCTGGTGGTGATCACGTCCCACCGGTCCGTCCGTCCGTCCATACGTCCGTCCTCAGCTCACCTCTCCACGTTGCTGCAACATTGAACGTTGTCTTCCCCGCCCAGCGCGTACATCTCGCCGTCCAGGGCGCCCACGGCGACATCGCCACGCTGCTTGAGCAGGCGCGCTGCCGACTTCCACTCGTTAAATTCGGGACAGAACTGCTCCACCAGACAGGAATGGTCGTCCTTGGTCCATCCACCCACTCTCCAAACAAGACAGATAAATAATAGATAATAATGACAAATAAGCAATAAAAGAGTGGTCAACATTCAGTAAGTTATTAGTCGATTTGATTCAGAAATGTACGCAGGCAGACACTGACCCATAAACATCATGTCCATGCCGCCATCTTTGGCGAGGACTTTGCTTGATTGGGTGCAAGCGGCGTCCGGCGTCGACACGCGGCGCCGAGGCCCCGAGCCGCCTTGCCTGTCCTTGAGCACCATGTCACGAGTCTCCGGCTTCTCGACGGAAGCCCTCCAGTGAGAAAATAACAAAAAATATTCATATACATGTCTCATATGGACTTGCTGGATGGACATTTTGTGTGTACAGTAATCCCTCGAATATCACGGTTTCAAGTTTCACGGGTTCACTACACCGCAGATTTTTTTCTGGGGGATTTTTTTTTTTAAGTTCATAAAGATGTGAATTTTTTTTTAAAGTTAATAAAGATGTGATTTTTTTTTAAGTTCATAAAGATGTGAATTTTTTTAAGTTCATAAAGATGTGATTTTTTTTTAAATTTCATAAAGATGTGAATTTTTTTAAGTTCATAAAGTTGTGATTTTTTTTTTTAAGTTCATAAAGTTGTGATTTTTTTTTTAAAGTTCATAAAGATGTGAATTTTTTTTAAAATGAGAAGTTTGTGAGTTTTGCACTTTGCTGAATTTCCCGTCCGCAATCACCTTTGTTAATTCGCCTCCTGCCGTCAAAATGGCCGCCAGCGATTTCATAAGTAAGCTTAAAAGCAACAGGAAGTCACCCGGAAAAGCCCCAAATCAGCACAAACCACCAAAGAAACACGAAGCATCCCAGAAAGTCCTTCAAACTCAATAGCAAATGACCCCAAATTTACCGGAAGTGACCCGGAAGTACCCTAAAATGACAAGGAAGTGACGTAAAATCAAGATAGATGCGAGCAACCCGTTTAACACAATGTTCAAATGCAAAAAAAACAGTAAACACGTTCTATAGAAGAAGGAAAAATGGTGTTAATTGGAGATTTTGAAAAAAAATATAGCTTTTATTTAAGCAGGATCTGCCTGTAGGATTACAGTCACCTCAAATTGAGAGGTATTAATATTCCATTCTATTGAATTGAGAGGAACAAAGAAGATCCTCTTACCCTTGATCAGTGTACACTCCCATGTTTAATTTCCTTCCACCTCCGTCTTCCGTCCTCCGTTCTCCGTCCTCGCGGATCTTCCGCCCACGCTTGGCCACTCGCAGCGACTCGGGTCGCTTGAAGGAGAAACGCCGCCCTCCCTAGAAACACTGCCCACTGCCCTTAGGCGCCCAAGCGATTTGTGGCGTTTGAAACCCAAGACTCCTTCTCTCTTCAACCTTTTATTCGTCCACGTACACACTGTCGGGATTCTTGACGCGCTCTCGCTTTTAGATAAGACGGTATCGCTTGTCGCTAGGCTAGGCTATCAAAACTAGCACCCGAGCCTTTAAGTGACTATTTTTCAACCCTTAATTGGCTGCCATTGACGGCACTAAACGTCCAGTCCTTTTGACAGGGACCAAGAGATACGCTGTCAAATATAGGGAGGAGGGGGGGTACACCTCGAACTGGTTGCCAGCCAATCGCAAGGCATAAATGCAGTAGTCCCTCGCTATAACGTGGATCACTTTTTGCGTTTTTTTATAGCGTGATTTTAGGTGCTTCTGTTTTGTTTTTTATTTTTTACAGCACAATTTTACATCCTTCTGTTTTTTTTATATTTTTTACAGCGGAATTTTACATCCTTCTGTTTTGTTTTTTATTTTTTACAGCGCCTTTTTACATCATTCTGTTTTGTTTTTAATTTTTTACAGCGCAATTTTACATCCTTCTGTTTTGTTTTGTATTTTTTACAGCACAATTTTACATCCTTCTGTTTTATTATATTTTTACAGCGCAATTTTACATCCTTCTGTTTAGTTTTTAATTTTTTACAGCGCAATTTTACATCCTTCTGTTTAGTTTTTTATTTTTTACTGCGCAATTTTACATCCTTCTGTTATTTTATATTTTTTACAGCACAATTTTACATCCTTCTGTTTTTTAATATTTTTTACAGCACAATTTTACATCCTTCTGTTTTATTATATTTTTTACAGCGCAATTTTACATCTGTTTTATTATATTTTTTACAGCACCATTTTACATCCTTCTCTTTTGTTTTTCATTTTTTTACAGCGCAATTTTACATCCTTCTGTTTTGTTTTGTATTTTTTACAGCGCAATTTTACATCCTTCTGTTTTGTTTTTTATTTTTTACAGCGCAATTTTACATCCTTCTGCACAATTTTACATCCTTCTGGTTTTTTAAATATTTTTTACAGCGCAATTTTACATCCTTCTGTTTTATTATATTTTTTACAACACAATTTTACATCCTTCTCTTTTGTTTTTTATTTTTTACAGTGCAATTTTACATCCTTTTTTGTTTTCTTATTTTTTACAGCGCAATTTTACATCCTTCTGTTTTTATTTTATTTTTACAGCGTAATTTTACATCCTTCCGTTTTTGTTTTTTATTTTTTACAGCGCAATTTTACATCCTTCTGTTTATTTATTTATTTTTTACAGCGCAATTTTACATCCTTCTGTTTTTGTAAATATTTTTTACAGCGCAATTTTCCATCCTTCTTAAAATGAAATCTATAATTTTGAATTTCAAAAAAGTCTAGCGCGGCTGAAAAGCACCCAGGCAAATTTTCCTCACCTTCTCTCCCGGGCGACTTGTTCTCAGATGGCTTCTCACGTCAGTCAGCGAATGAATGACGGCGCTGAAAACTGAGTCACGCCGAAGGCGTTAAGAAAGAAAAAAATACATATCTAAAAATTGCGCAAAATGACCTTCCGCCACTGCTGTTTTATTACTCATTCGGCTGCATTGCCTTACCTTTTTTTAGTTAACGCGGCCATACCGGGTACACCATTTTTTATTTTTTTTATTTTTTATTTTTGTGAGTCTGTCCATCTGTCACCTTGATCAATTTCAACTTTAACAGTGACTCATACCATGCATGGCTCATGGCATTTAATTGCAAGAGTGGCCTTTCCCCTAAACATGCCACAAAACCAACCCGTGTACTTTTATTCCGGACCAAAAGTCGCACTTTTTTCATCGTTTAGTGTGTCTTATATAGAATGTCTTTCTTTTTTTTTTTCACTTTGACTGCTAACAGCGTATCATGTATCAAAAAACTTCATATTTTACCTGAACATTTTATTTACCATTTTACGATGACTTTAACATATAATGTAGTTCTATGTTTCTGATCGATAAAAAACTGCCCCCAAAAATGCAAATTTCCCAGCAGTCACTGCGCAGTACTTTATCTACGGGAAAATAGTAGAGTCGGGGGCTGCTTGCCGTAGATGTCCTATCGACTGTTTTTTTTTTAATTTTATCGTGATAATAATTGTCCTTATAGTCGTGAAAATACGATATATTCCAGTTCGTCTTATGTATTTTTTTCTTTCATTGTGCATTGTTTGGCTAGTATGAGTTCTACTCAGGGGCGACTTATATATAATTTATTTACCTTTTATTATGATTCTTTGGTTAGTGCGACTTATACGCCAGTCTGATATATATTGGATGGTCCAAAAAAATCTCAGCTACGTAAATGATGTTTTATTTATTTATCATTTATGATTTTTTTTCTTTTTTTAAAGAGAGAGATGTAGATTTAAAAGTACACATGGAGGACAAGCCGAGCTGTTAATCAATCATACACAGGAGATGGTGAGAAGTAGCTGCTAGATATTTCACACGAACAGGTGGATGCTCCATTTTTATCCCAGCAGGCATCTCTCTCGTCTTGTCATGTCACGTCATCTCGCAATCCACTTCACCAGACATTTATTCCAATACATGCTCTATTTTTTTTGGGTGGGGGGTCGGGGGGATAATGAGACCTCCTCGTACCTCAGTTTGGTCGAGCCAAAATAGCAAGTGACGGTCATTCAACGACTCACTAAAAAGACATGATGAAAAGACAAATTTAAATATGAATGCCTGGGATTGACGGCGACAGGCGTCCAATCCATTTCGATTGGCGGTGATTCGTTCTCCCAGTCAAAATGGATTGGACGTCTGGCTCTGTCAAAAAATTGTCATTTTAAGACAATTATAATGGTGCGGCTTATACTCAGAGGTGCTTATATGCGAGTAAAAATGGTGTTTAAATTTTTTAATGGAAAAAATACAAAACGTACTTTTCCTCCCCTTTTTTAATCATTGAAAGAACAATAATAAAGATGTAATATGTACTTTATTTAGATCATTTTGTGATCAACATGGATTTATTTATTGTTGCAGGGGTGCTGGAGCCTATCTCGATCTCAATTGGTTGGCGACTTTTAGTCCAGGTGAGTTTTTGTTTTCTCTTCCTAATATTACATTCCATTTTTTTCATTATTTTTTTTAGGTGGCTAATATGCGAGAAAATATGTTATTTTGGATCTGATTTGACATGATTGGTCAGCAATGACCATTTCTTTTAACACCTCAACTTAAAAGTTCCCATTTAAAATTCATATAAATTAATATTCTGCGTTCAGGATGTCCACCGTAATATAATCTTGCGATAAAATGATCTTTGTATGACTCGACAGCGTCCACCATTGACATTTTTGGCGCCAATGGCGGCCGTCCGCCAACGTGAAAGTTCAGCGTGGCCGTAAAGTCGTAAAGCCGGAAGACCGGGTCGGATGTTTACGCGTGGGAGGTCGTTAACATTTAGTGGCGGCCACGTCGTTAAGTCTTTAGACGCGAAAATGCGCGCTAAACTCTCGTTCCTGGAAGAACAAGTCGTGACATCACGTGTCAAAGCGGTCATGTGACGCAAAAGGCTTCTTTCCATTTTTGGGATGCCTGACATACCCAGCTAGCCGACCAAAGGCTAAACGTCGGCGCAGCTGTTTGGATTTTGTAACAATAAAAGCAGGACGGCGCCAACCGCCGCCATCTTGGAACTTGGCACCGGGAATTTATTCCCCGTCGCGTGTCAGGTGGCGACGGCGGCGGCGGACCGCCAGAGCTGCTTTCGGGTTGCTGGGGAATTTTAGCTAGCTAGAATTTTAGCTAAAGAAGAGTTCATGTTTATTTATTTAAATCAAAACAAAGCATTTTTTTGTTTATTGCTGTGTATTGTTTTAGAAATACTTCACTGTGAAAACATACCGTATTTACTCGCATATAAGCCGCCCCGTGTATAAGCCACACCCTTAAAATGGCCTAAACTTGTTGAATTTGACAATTTCTCGCGTATAAGCCACCCCCTGATTCACAATTTTCACCTCCATATTCATGGTTTTAATAGGGAGTACAAATACCATATTTACTCGCATATAAGCCGCCCCGTGTATAAGCCGCACCCTTAAAACTGCCTTAAAATGGCTGAATTTGACCATTTCTCGCGTATAAGCCGCCCCCTGATTCCCAATTTTCACCTCCATATTCATGGTTTTAATAGGGAGTACAAATGTGTTACTTTGAAGGGAAAATCTTTAAAAAAAACATATTTCTGAGATACTGGATGAATCAAAAGCACATTATAAAGGTCAATATCATAAGGAATGAATTCATCCATTAATGGTTGTTATCTTACTGCAAAACTGAAAATAACCAACAAATAGTAAATGTAAATTTGCCGACATTTACTGGTGAAAAAGAGTATAGCAGTGGTGTAAGTTTTGTACGCATATAAGCCGTATCCTTAATTCAGTCATAATTTTTTTTGGTCGCAAATACGGCTTATATGCGAGAAAATACGGAATCATATCTATCTCTTTTGTCGGCCTCCAACTCAGAGGTTTTTTTTTAATGCAAAGATATAAATGTAGATGGCCTTCAGCAACCTTTTATGACACCCACACACCTCGCCGTGAACATTTGGAAGGTGAGCAAAGTGCTGATGGCGACAAACCCCAAGTGGAAAAGTGCTCTTCAACTTTATCTTCTTAAATAGATGAAATTAAAAAATAAAAAATACACAAAAACACAGAAAATATATCAATCTAAACCACAGGTTTCCAACTCCAGCTAAATCTCATGTTCATTTTTGGTCCAAAAAGTTCACTTACGTTGATAAAGGTCCAATCCATTTTGACAGGGAAGGTCGACTCAACATCATGCTGAGAAAAAACAGTTTAAAATAAAAGGCAGAAGTTCTAAGCAGTTAGACAGTACGTGCTTTTTTTCCTGCCGTTTTTTTTTCATAATACAAAAAAAACTGCATTATCATCATGTTTGATGGGGTGGTAGTATTTATTTATTTATGATCAGGGACGATGGATTTTTGGATGTGCAATCACGGATCATCACATTATATGAATTCCATGGCCAGCCGGAGCAATAACGCATAGAGGTCAGCTGCCCGTCAGCAAAAATGATAACTAATGTGACAAAAATGAAATGTGACATATACTGAGTGACAAGTGTGTGTTTGTGCGCGTCTCTGCTTAATCACTCAAGTGTGAAAAATTAATGTGAAATGAGCGTTGCTTCACCCAACTGTCACTTTACAGCTTTCATCATTTGCCTCTTGTTATTATTATAATTACTATTTTTATTCTTATATATTTTTATTTTATTTTAATGTTGTTAATACTTTATACATCCCGTAGATTCCAAGTTGGGTCAGATTTCGAGTATAAAATAAAAGGACACAATAGGAAGAATTAATATATTCAACAAACATTATTAACATATCGATGGTAATGACATTTGAGCAATATTTCGAATCAAATGAATATTCTACATTTCCACATTAAAGTGCACTGACATAATAGCCTGCTTGGTGTATTTGCACCCTCTGGTGGTCATACCTGATACTGCAGTTTCAACTCAATTCCAGGCCATTTATTTAGGCCCAAATTATATTTTCCTTAGCTAAATGGCTGATTATAAATCAAGACAAATGAACTTCAGTTTAAAATGTAAATTGTTCACCTTATTCTTCCAGGTTTGGCAGTATACATAGAATCCAGCACGGTAAAGGTTAAAGGTCAGGGTTGAAAATGAGCAAGTGTCACCTTCTCGGGTGTCACTTGTTGTAAAAGAAGTGGCAAGTATCTCATTGCCAAGCCAAACAAACCGACAAACTTGACAAAGACAACAGGTACTATCTATTTTAATCTATGTATGCTACTTTGTGTTATTTAGGCATTTTGCAACACCTTGCCAAAATGTCAAATCTTTTGATATACTCCGATCGATGGACAAAAATGTTGTTGCTGAGCTGGGGGGAATTGCATGCATTGTATTTTCTCTTCCCGTGAACAAGGCCCACCCTTAAAATTGCAGTAAAATGGTTGAATTTGACAATTTCTCTCGTATAAGCCGCCCCCTGATTCACAATTTTCACCTCCATATTCATGGTTTTAATAGGGAGAACAAATGGGTTATTTTGAAGGAGTTACCTATTACAGTCATTCCTCTACTTACGACATTAATTTGTTCCAGAACTTTTTTCGTAACATGAACATTTTGTAAGTAGAGCAGTACTTTATATGTAAATTCTGTAGTTGGTTCTACGGTCCTCACACAACTACTAACTAAACCAAGGGTGTCAGACTCGGGTTGATTGGCGGGCCGGACCATTTTAGATATAATATTTAGATTTTAAAAAAATAAATGGATTAAAAGAACTGGATTTTAAGCCCTGAATATTCCGTTTTTTATAGATCTAAAACAATGTTTATTTGATCTTTTTTTATATATTTTTAGATTTTACCAAATGATTTTTGAACTAAAAACACAGAAAAAATGGATTAAAAAATGACAATGATTGATTTAAAAGGGGGAAAATCAGGAAATGTAACATACATCTATACTCTTCATTTTAATTTGATCCTAAAACAGAAAGTCGGCACTCATGATTTACTTTCTTGGGCCGCACAAAATGATGCGGCGGGCCAGATTTGGCCCCCGGGCCGCCACTTTGACACATGTGAACTTAACCCTTTAAAATGGGTCAAAGTGTCCTAATTTTATATGACAGATGTGAGGAAAGAGCTTAAAAAATAAACAATTTTTACCCCAATAATGCAAATATATGACAAGAAATGTTCTTTTTTTTGGGTTGCTAGATGGACCGTTCAACACAACGTTCTTCCAGCAAGAAGAAGAAAGATGCCATTTACCTCCCAGCCATCCCCAAGAAAGCCTCAAGTCCCGCCTCAATCCGGGGAAGACTGAGTCAGTCGTGCCCTTATCTTAACCACAGTCTTTGTCCTTCCATTTGTCCCCGAAGCTTATTATTCATCTGTTGTCGTTTTACGTTCGGGTCGGTGGTTCATTTCTTTTTGATAAATGTGCGGCCAAAACGTCATGGCGTTTTCTCTTTTTCTCATCCAAGACCCTCAGGTAGAGTCGTGTCCATCCTCGCCTTTGTTTATCCCGATCAAAGCGGAGGCGTCGCCGAGCGGGCGCGTCGCGGACGGGGACGGCGAGGGGCCCCCGGCCGTGTCCGGCCGAAAGAGGAGACGCCGAGGTCGAGCTCGTCGTCGGGGCGAGGATAAACACGAGATGTCCGCCAGCTCCGGGAGCGCCCGGGGGTCCGGCGGGTCCCCAAAAGACGAGGGCCCCGCTTCATCCGGGAGTCGGGAACGAAAAAAAGACGAGACAGGCAACGGTGAGACGTGGTTCGACATCCATCTTTTGGGGGATGAGATACCGTATTTTCTCGCATATTAGCGTATAAGCCGTACCCATAAAATGGCCTTAAAATGGTTGAATTCGACAATTTATCGCGTATAAGCCGCCCCCTGATTCACAATCTTCATAAACATTACTTTAGATCCATAAAAATGGACTATTTAGGGCTTTTGATCCAGTTCTTTTAATCCAATTTAGAAAAAAAAAAAAAAATCTAGATATTAGATCTAAAATGCTCCGGCTCACATGAAATCGAGTTGACGCTAATGCGGCCCGCGAACCAACCCGAGTCACACCCTTGCTTTGGAGGGAAAATCTATACTATAAATCAATTGCTGGATTCCGAAAGGGTGTTGCCTGCACGTTGACAAATTCAAAAAGGAAGTCATGTGAGCAGTACAACCAGGAAGTGGTGTGGTTTGTCATCAAAGCCTTAGCAAGCCGCCGTAACATGTCATTTAGATGATCCGAGGCTGTTGAGACCCTATTTGAACATTGACATTTGAACTGCAAATAAATGTACGCCATTTTTATCGTTTGCACCAAAGTCCTGGAGGGGCGTCTGCTCCAGAGGAGGCTGTTATCCAACCCCAAAGATCCCGACTCAGATGTTGAGCCCGGTGGAGAGAGCAAGCGAGGGGGAGAACCCGACAAAGACAAAGAAGTCGTCGAAGAAGAGCCACTTCATCAACACGACCTGCGAGCTCAGGTGCAATTTATTTTTGGGTATGTTTGCCAGAAGCATTGAATTCATCCTAATGGAATAGAAGGAGGGTGTCAAACGGGTGTGCCGGGTTACAGGATTGAATGCTTGTATTTTGGGGGGGTTTCGATGAGGGTGCCGCAAACGCAGAAGTTTGGGAGTGGCTACATCTTCGCTCCATTTTCATTGGTTCATTCGGCCCCCAATGTTCAGGCGGCCAATGAGTTCGTAAAGAACCCTGAAATGCCCCAAAATTAACAGGAAGTCAACTGGAAATGCCCCAAAATAACCCTTTAAAATGCCCTGGAAAATTGATAGGAAATCATATTTTACCGGAATTGACCCAGATTTAACTACCCTAAAATAAGTAGACTCCATAACAAACTGATGCTTAAAAAATTAATGAATTAAAAAAAAGAATAATATTTTTAAAAAGGTGATGTGGATATTTCCTGCACCAATAGGGGGCAGTACGTTAATAAGAAAGGAAAGACTCTAAGACAGGGGTGTCAGACTCGGGTTGTTTCGTGGGCCGCTTTAACGTCAACTTGATTTCACGTGGGCCGGACCATTTTAGATATAATATTTAGATTTTTTAAAATATAAATGGATTAAAAGAACTGGATTAAAAGCCCTGAATATTATTATATATATTATAGATCTAAAACAATGTTTATTTTAGCTTTTTAAAATATATTTTTAGATTTTACAAAATGATTTTTGAACTAAAAACACAGAAAAATCGGATGAAAAAATGACAATGATTGATTTAAAAGGGGGAAAATCAGGAAATATAATATACATCTATAATATTCATTTTAATTTGATCCTAAAACAGAAAGTCGACACTCATCATTGACTTTCCCGGGCCGCACAAAATGATGCGGCGGGCCAGATTTGGCCCCCGGGCCGCCACTTAGACACATGTAGTGTATTGTTTACATTTTGCCTGCCAATGAATTTGCCACTTCTGCGTCGTCTAATTATCTATTTTTTTAATCAGTCGCTGGAAAACCCTTGAAAATATCATTGCAAATGCCTTGCACAAGAGCCAAAGTAAGTAAGTAAGTACTTTTCCCATCGGTGTCAAAGGTGCGGCCCGCGGGCCGGAAGTGGCCCACAAATGGGTTTCCCATCCGGTCCCTCTGCCTGACGGGCACTTTGTAGCTCCGGTCCAGACCACATAATTTTTTTTCTCTGGCCTTTGTTGGCGTAGCTGGAAGCGGTGAACGCGGTGTTGGGGGTGTCGGACGAGGTGGAGCAGCTGGTCCTGAGGAACGCCGAGCTGACGGACGAGCTGCTGGCGACCGTGGCGGCCGCCCTGAAGAGCAGCCCGTCCCGGGTGGCGCTGCTCAATCTCAATCTCAACCTCATCGGACCCGACGGCGCGCACGTTCTGTTGGACCTCCTGGGGGTCAAGCCGCAGGTTCAAGCTTTACAGTAAGCAGCAATAATACCATACCATGTGTCAAAGTGGCGGCCCGGGGGCCAAATCTGGCCCGCCGCATCATTTTGTAAGGCCCGGGAAAGTAAATTATGAGTGCCGACTTTCTGTTTTAGGATCAAATTTAAATGAAGAGTATAGATGTATATGAAATTTCCTGATTTTTTCCCCCTTTTAAATCAATCATTGTCATTTTTTCATCCATTTTTCTGTGTTTTTAGTTCAAAAATCATTTTGTAAAATCTAAAAATATATTTAAAAAAGCTAAAATAAACATTGTTTTAGATCTATTAAAAAACGGAATATTCAGGGTTTTTAATCCAGTTCTTTTAATCCATTTATAAATAAAAAAATCTAATGAAATGGGGTTAGAAATGATTTATTAATGTCTTAAACCAAGGGTGTCAGACTCGGGTTGGTTCGCGGGCCGCTTTAACGTCAACTCGATTTCATGTGGGCCGGAGATATAATATTTAGATTTGTTTTAATAAATGGAATAAAAGAACTGGATTAAAAGCCCTGAATATTCCGTTTTTTTAAAGATCTAAAACAATGTTTATTTGAACTTTTTTATATATATGTTTAGATTTTACAAAATGATTTTTGAACTAAAAACAGAAAAAATGGATTAAAAAATGACAATTATTGATTTAAAAGGGGGAAAAATCAGGAAATTTAACATACATATATAATCTTCATTTGAATTTGATCCTAAAACAGAAAGTCGGCACTCATGATTTTCTTTCTCGGGCCGTACAAAATGGAGCGGCGGGCCAGATTTGGCCCCCGGGCCGCCACTTTGACACGTGTCTTAAACTATATAGCATTTTATTTTTTTTATTAGAAAACAATTTTTGTCTTCTAGCTTGTTTGGAAACCGACTCTGTGACCACGGAGCGATAGCGCTTTTGAGTGGAATGGTGGAGCTGCAGGAGCAAAGGTCAAGGGCCGCCCCCCTCGCCACCATCCCGCAGCCGGGGTCCCCTCGGCCCGCCGCCCTCGCCATCACGCCGTTCTCCCTTTCCGAGCTGGACATCGGGGGCAACGGGCTGAGCGGGAACGGGGTGAAGGCGCTGGCGTCCTACATGAGACGTTCGCGGCTGCGCTATTTGGGACTGGCTCGGACCGCCGGCGCCGACTTGGCGGCCTGGAAGGAACTTTTCGACAGCCTGAAGGGGAACGACTCGCTGAGCGAGCTGATCCTGGACGAGAACGACCTGGGCGACCCGGGGGTCAGGCTCCTCGCCGACGTCTTGAAGGTCAACGCGGGCCTGCGAAGGGTGGACCTGGACGCCAACGGAATCGGCGACGTGGGAGGAAACGAGCTGGTGGCGGCCTTGCTCTGCAGGGGGCGCCGTCCCCTTCGGCGGCTCAGCCTGGCGCGGAACCGCCTCGGCTCCGGGCTCATGAGGAGGATACGAGAGGAGCTCGACCCCCAATGAAATCGGGTAACGGCGCCCCCTCCCGGGGCCTTTTTCAATATTTTTACTGCCTCGGTTGCATTTGCATCCACTTTTGCAACAAATAGAGCTGCAATGAAGGTGTTAGCATCTTCCTGGTTAGCATCGCACAAAAAAAGTGTGTTTTTCTCTTAGGACAAGGGTGTCAAATTCGGGTTAGTGTGCGGGCCACATTAACGTGAACTCGGTTTCATGTGGGCCGGGCCATTTTAGATATAATATTTTTTTTAAATCGGATTAAAAGAACTAGATCAAAAAGCCTAAATCTTTTTTCCATAGATATTGATCAAGGGTATCGAACTCGGGTTTGTTCGCGGGCCGTAATAACATCAACTCGATTTCATGTGGGCCGGACCATTTTAGATATAATATTTAGATTTTTTTAAATTAATAGAACTGGATCAAAAGCCCTAAATATTTAGTTTTTTTTTATAAATATAGAACTGTTTATTTGAACTTTTTTTTTCTTAGTAAGGGAAAACATCTAATAATCATTTGTTTTTTCATTTCAAATGGAAACTATTTTTTTAAATTATATTCAATATTAAAGTGGAAAACCAAAAATATTTTTATATATTTATTTTTAGATTTTCCAAAATGCTTTTTGACCTAAAAACACCAAAAGAAAAAAATGGATAAAAATTGCAATTATTGATTTAAAAAAGGGAAAATCAGGAAATATAATACACATCTATATTCTTTATTTTGAATTTGATCCTAAAACAGAAAGCTGGCACTCATGATTTACTTTCTCGGGCCGCACAAAATGATGCGCCGGGCCAGATTTGGCCCCCGGGCCGCCACTTTGACACCTGTGTTTTAGAAGAAGCCCGATGTGGACCTTCTGATTTCTTTCCTTTCTTCCAGAACCAACGGACCAACCGTGGTGGAGCTCCCGGCGCTTTTTCCGGCAAAAATCCGATCCGGTTCGACTCAAAAGCCTTTGTCCGGAGATTTGGAAGGGCTAAACGGTGAGGATGGAAAAACCCGGCGGCTCCACATGTGCGACATGTCGCACCGGACTGGGAGAGCTACCCAACAGATCCGCTTTTCTTCTCCACGGCCATTAATAGCCCGAGCCTGACGCACGCCAAGACATTTCCACCTACTGTATTTTTCAGGCTGACGCTAAGTCGCAGTCGAAGTTGCATTTTTTGGGGATGCCGCAAAACCACAACTTTGTGAGTTGTGCCCGCATCGAGTGCACTCACTCCATTTCCTATTGGCTCTTTTGCCCCCTGCCGTCAAAATGGTCCTTTCAATGGCAGCCAATGAGTTCATAGGGAACAAATGTCAAAAAGCAACAGAAAGTCATCTGGAAATGCCGCAAAAATGAACAGGAAGATACCTGGAAATGCCCAAAACCAAGAGGAAGTCACCTGGAAATTGCCCAAACCGACAGGAAATCACCTGGTAATGCCCAAAACCAAAGGGGGCGGGGCCGTGGGTGTGTGTGTAGGAAAAATATACAGTAGCATAGTTATTTTCCTATTGAGGGATTTATGAAATAAACCATTGAAAGAAGGAAAAACTTTTGATCGGTCCACATGAATTTTTGTTTTCTGCCGGCAATTTAATGGTAAATCCCCCACCCCCTCCCAAATAAACTTATCCAATCAGGGGGCGGCTTATACGCGAGAAATTGTCAAATTCAACCATTTTAAGGCCATTTTAATGATGCGGCTTATACGCGGAGTGGCTTATATGCGAGTAAATACGGTATTTACATTTTTTTTATGGAAAAAAATACATAAAAGACCATTTTGTGATCAACTATGTCTTTAAACATTGATTTATTCATTGTTGCAGGGGTGCTGGAGCCTATCATGATCTGAATGGGTTGGCGACCTATAGTCCAGATGAATTTTTGTTCCGTGAAAAAACATATTTTGTAATCAACAATGTCTCCAAACAGTCATTAATTTATTCCTTTTCCATGCCGCAGGGTTGCAGGGGTGCCGGAGCCTATCCCGATCTGAATGGATTGGCGACTTATAGTCCAGATGAGTTTTTGTTTAGTTTGAAAGAACATATTTTGGAATCAAGTCATTGATTTATTCATTTTCCATGCCGCAGGGTCGCAGGGGTGCCGGAGCCTATCCTGATCTGAATGGATTGGCGATTTATAGTCCAGATTAGTTTTTATTTTGTTTGAAAGAACATATTTTGTAATCAAGTCATTAATTTATTCATTTTTCATGCTGCAGGGTCGCAAGGGTGTCGGAGCCAACCCCTATCTGAACTCTTTGGCGACTTATAGTCCAGATTAGTTTTTATTTTGTTTGAAAGAACATATTTTGTAATCAACAGTCATTAATGTATTCATTTTCCATGCCGCAGGGTCGCAGGGGTGCCGGAGCCAACCCCGATCTGAACTCCTTGGCGACTTATAGTCCGGAAAATTCAGTACTTGACCGTCCCAAATTGAAAGCAGATTTTATTTTTTGACATTTTCGCCAAATTTCCCGGTTACCTTCATGCGATCATTGGCTGCCGACCGTCCCAGTCTTGACGAATTGGACGTCTGTGATGATTAACGTGAAAATATCATTAGCGACCGTTGAGCAAAAAATGTAAATAAGCTTTCATCTGGACGTAGCGGAGAGAAAAGACGATTTTAAATTTCCTGCGCTAACGTATGGAACGGGTAAACGGAGAACCTGGGGGGTTCCGATGGAGGGGGAGGGGGGCTATTCTTATTGGATCCAGCTGTTTCTGTTTGAGAGGCCGCAATCAGATGGCCAGACAGACAAAAGAGCGTGTGTTTATTACAGCAGAATTTCTTTCCGTCAGCAGCAGAAAAGCGCCAACTTCTTCTTCTTCTGCTTCCTAAAAACAACACGTATGGAAGTATTAGCTCATAAATTGAGAACGTTTGTTCAGCCGTGACGCTGGAGAAGCCAGCAGGACTTCTTCTCCAACGCATTACACGCGGGTGTCAAAGTCTCTTTTTCTGAACCGTTTTATCCTCACTAGGCTCGCGGGGGGGCGCTGGAGCCTATCCCAGCTGACTTCGGGCCAGAGGCCGGGGGACACACCCTGAATTTGAGGTAAAAAAAAAATCACACTCAATTTAGCACGCAACAAACAAACAATCGCTAACAAAGAGCAATTTAGCATACAGTTAGCCTAACTAGCATGTTTTTGGAATGTGGAAGGAAAGCGGAGTACCCGGAGAAAACCCTCGCAAGCCCGGGGGAGAACATGCAAACTCCAGACAGTGAGGATGCACCCGGGATTGAACCCTCGACCTCAGAGCTGCGAGCCCGATGCGCTAACCACACTGTTTCCATCAATTAATTTAGTGTACAATTAGCCTAGCTAGCATGTTTTGGGAATGTGGGAGGAAAGCGGAGTACCCGGAGAAAACCCACGCAGGCCCGGGGAGAACATGCAAACTCAACACAGGTGGACCGACCGGGATTTGAACCCAGGAAATATTATTAATCATTATTATTAGATTTTCCAAAATGCTCTTACCAGAAAAAAAGCCATTCTATCCTATGTCGTTTTTTAAAGAAAAAAGCGTTACTTTACATGTTATTTGTTTTTTAAGAAAAAGCCTCACTATACAACGTCTTTTTTAAAGAAAAAAAGCCTTAATATACATGGCCGTTTTTTAAAAGAAAAAAGGCTTACTATACTATCGTTTTTTTTTTAAAGAAAAAAGCCTTACTATACTATGTCATTTTTTAAGAAAAAAGCCTTACTATACATGGTCGTTTAAAAAAAAAGCCTTACTATACATGGCCGTTTTTTTAAAAGAAAAAAGCCTTACTATACTTTGTCGTTTTTTAAAGAAAAAAAGCCTTACTATACTATGTCGTTTTTTAAAGAAAAAAGCCTTACTATACTTTGTCGTTTTTTAAAGAAAAAAAGCCTTACTATACTATGTCGTTTTTTAAAGAAAAAAGCCTTACTATACTATGTTTTTTTTTTTTTAAAGAAAAAAGCCTTTCTATACTATGTCGTTTTTTTAAAGAAAAAAAGCCATACTATACTATGTCGTTTTTTAAGAAAAAAGCCTTACTATACATGGTCGTTTAAGAAAAAAAGCCTTACTGTACTGTCGTTTTTTTAAGGAAAAATCCAAATCATGGCCACACAAAGCGATTTGGCGGACCAGATCTGGCCCCCGGGCCACCATTTTGACACCCGTGCACGAGAACGTCTGCAGAGCGCTAAAGGCCGTCTTCAATTACGGGGTATCTCCTCACCTGTCAATGGTTAAGGACAAGGAGGATGGGATGGCGGCCGGTTGGGGGCGGGGCAATCAAGCGACGCATCAAACAAACTCACTCCGACTTTCATCCCAGCGGAGTTTTCCTCTTCTCGTCGGGATCGGACGGAAGTCGCCCGGTGGGCCGTCGAGTCAAGGACCACCGTGACGAAGCGCCCGAGGCCGCCACCCCCCCCCCCCCAGGAAACACATGTCGAGTACATTTCATGAACCCGCTTGTCAAAAGGAGGGTCGGATTTTGATATGGTACATGTGGGCGACCCCCCAGGGTGCAATCAATTTGGGGGTGCGCATCAGCCCTGGAAAAAACTGTTTTTTCCAGTAATGTTACCAGGGCGGGCTGGTGGATGAGCGGTTAGCCTGTTGGCCTCATCGTTCTGAACTGGAGTACCTGGAGAAAACCCACGCAGGCCTGGGGCAATCATGCAAACTTCACAAAGTGTGGACCCACCTGGGATCGAACCCTTGACCCCAGAACGGTGAGCCCAGCGCACTAACCACTTGACTTTCTCAAAAAGATGTTGCAGTCTGAACCAGAGTACCTGGAGAAAACCCACATAAGGCCGGAAAGATGATGGAAACTCCACAAAGCGTGGACCCACCTGGGATCGAACCCTTGACCCCAGAACGGTGAGCCCAACGCACATCACAACTTGACTTTCTCAAAAAGATGTTGAAGTCTGAACCAGAGTACCTGGAGAAAACCCACATAATGGGCTTCCAGCCAATCGCAGGGCACAATGAAACACTCACGCTCACGAGTGGGAATCGAACCCAGAATGCTTGCACCAATGTCAGGCGGAATAACCACTGTACCACCAAGTATTAAAAAAAATTAAAAAATTAAAAATAAATAATAATAATACGTTAAAAAAGGAATGTATTATAGGTCAAATGAAAGGATAGGAAAGAAGTATGTAAGCATTTATTAAATAAATAACGTTAGGTTTGCACTCTTTGTGTTGATTCTCGTCATTAATTTCACATGGTGTGGCTCACACACACCTGATCCTAATTAGTCTACATCCGGTCCGCCTGAGCTCCCGTAGCTCGGTCCTGTTCGTCTCCTGACGTCAGGGACTTCAATGGGTCCTTCCTGGGTCACGGTGGGTGCGAGAAAAGAAGGGAGGAGAGGGGGGCGAGGGGGGAGAGGTGGGGGGAGGAGCCGGTATCCGGTATCCGGTTGCAAGCGGATGAATCGGCGCTCTGTTGCCTTTCCCTTCGCTCAGACGCCGTCACGACGGGTCAACGAGGACTTTCCCCAGCGTAGGAATTTCGCAGCGTGCGACCGGTCCCGGTCCTACCCGGTCCGACCCGGTCCGGTACGCAAAACGTCTCTGTCACCTGCCCCACAACGCACGTGTTCCGGAAAGTAAGTTGGCCCAAATAGGCACTCGTGTGGGGTTTTTGTTTCCAACGCTATCACGTGGCAAACTGACCTCAAACTTGGGTGTTTACGCTCTGGTCATATATCCGGAGTGGTGTCCAATGTGTGGAGCGAGGGCCAGATGTGGCCCGCAAGGGTGTCCCATCCGGTCCTTCTGTCCTTCAAAAATGGTGCCTTCAATGGTAAAGAGTTAATAAGAAATTTTAAAATGCTCCCAAGCCAACAGGAAGTCACCCACAAAAGCAACTAACGAACCTGGAAATTCCCATAAAATCTATAGAAAATGATCCCAAATTTACCGGAAGTGAAGTGAAGAAAAAAAAATGAACACATTCCCTGGCAATTGACAACCAGGCCCAATTGCTCATCTTTCATTGCCATTGACGGTGCTAGACACTGGTGTCAAAGTGGCGGCCCGGGGGCCAAATCTGGCCCGCCGCCTCATTTTGTGCGGCCCGAGAAAGTAAATGATGAGTGCCGACTTTCTGTTTTAGGATCAAATTCAAATGAAGAGTATACATGTATATTAAATTTCCTGATTTCCCCCTTCTAAATCAATAATTGTCATTTTGAATCCATTTTTTCTGTGTTTTTAGTTTAAAAATCATTTTGTAAAATCTAAAAATATATTTTAAAAAAAGCTAAAATAAACATTGTTTTAGATCTATAAAAAATGAATATTCAGGGCCTTTAATCCAGTTCTTTTAATCCATTTATAAAAAAAAAATCTAAATATAATATCTAAAATGGTCCGGCCCACATGAAATCGAGTTGACGTTAAAGCGGCCCGCCAACCAACCCGACGTCTGACACCCTTGGCACTAGACGTCCAATCCAATTTGACCAGGATTCAAAATGCATCAATGGCCGCAACTAAGTCGACTTTTTGCAACAACAAAAAAATGAGATCTAGTTGAGACGGAAGACGTTTTCATTGTCCTCGTTGAGGTCCCGCCTCCTTCCCCAGCGCTGGCGTTTTGAGGGGGCGGGGCTGGACACACCTCCACATCGCCACGGAGGGAGGCATTCCCTTCCCCTCCCCCTTTCCTCCCCCCTTCCCTCCCTCCCCCCTCACTCACGCTCACGCTCGCAACTTTCATTTTCAGGAAACCCGCACGGCACCCTCCCAACTCGGACGTACGCGAACGATGGGACGCGGGGAGACCATTTGAAGACGGACGGACGGACGGACGGGGCAAGGCGCAGGTGTGGAAGACCATGACGGACACGCGCTGGGACGCCCGCCGACTCGCCGTCTTTTGAAGCGGCGCCGTCCGGGGATGGAAAGCGCTCCCCTTCCTCGTCCTCTTCCTCTTCCTCATCCGGACCGGAGCCAAGCCCCCCAAGAAAGAATGAAGTAAAGCGCCATGGAGCCGGACAACGGCCCGCACGCCCAACTCCGAGGAGCCGGGGGGTGAGTGCGTCCGTCCGTCGGTCGCTCGGCGTCGTGCGTTCGTGGCCGAGTGGAAAAATATGGATCTGATGTTTAAAGCTTATGTGAGAAAAAAAGTATGTGAGAAAGTTCCCCAGAAAGTTTTTTTTTTTTTTGAGTCTTGGCTGGGATTTGCTGCCAAAAAGATGTATGAGAGGAGGAGAGCCGTCCCGCTTATCTCCCCTCCCACGCCGCGCATCGTCCTCTGTTTATTGGCTGCACCCCAAAAAGGGAGGAGCTAAAAATCGGAAGGAAAAAAAGTGCACACACCCCCTTTTCTTTTAGTTTTAATGCAGCGGTTTTCAGCGGTTTTCAGTCGCTCGCTGGGAAAAACCACAAATGTAATAAAGCTCCTGTCTTACAAGCTGTGTTACCCGCGCACGCGACCGCATCATCACATGTGGGAGTGTTAAAGACACGTTTTGAAAAACTCAAAACGAAGAGCGTCAACGCTTGGAATGGAAAAGGCCTCTCAGCCAGCGCCATGTTTTCTTTGCAATTTTTCTCAATTCCGTCTTAAATACGTCTGCTTGATTTACCACCAAACTTGTCCAAACTTGACATTTCAAGTCAAATTATCAACTTTTGATGGAAACAGCGGTTAGCGCATCGGGCTCGCAGTTCTGGGGTCGAGGGTTCGATCCCGGGTGGCTCCTCACTGTCTGGAGTTTGCATGTTCTCCTCCGGGCTTGCGACAGCTTTCTCCCACATCACCAAAACATGCTAGCTAAGCTAATTGTACACTAAATTCATTGATGGAAATAGAGTGGTTAGCGCATCGGGCTTGCAGTTCTGGGATCGAGGGTTTGATCCCGGGTGGGTCCTCACTGTCTGGAGTTTGCATGTTCTCCTCCGGGCTTGCGAGGGTTTTCTCCGGGTACTCCGCTTTCCTCCCACTTCCCCCAAAACATGCTAGCTAGGCTAACTGTATGCTAAATTGCTCTTTATTATGAGTGATTGTTTATTTGTCTCCTCGTGCCCTGCGATTGGCTGGCCACCGATTCACGGCGTCGCTCCCCCGCCTGGCGCCTGAATTCAGCTTGGATCGTCTCCAGCACCCCCCAAAAACTGTATTTTTCCTTGTGTTCTAGGAGAGTCCTGATTCTTTGGACCATCCTCTGTTGTACCGGTTCTCTGACGCTAGCCCAAAGTGAGTATTTTTATCTCTTTTAATCAATTTATTCATTCATTTTCATTCAAATGTTCATTTATCCTCTTTTCCTATGACACAACATACCATTTTTTTCTCTTTGTATACAGACGCTCCCCTACTTACGAACATTCAACTTACGAACAACGGTACATACGAACATGTCTGCAAATTGCGTTTAAGTCCAAAAATGTTCGCAAGTCCAATTTTGTATTTCGCCTTTTTCGGAGTAGTACTTCTTTCCGCCGCTAATACCGACGCCTGGCGCTGTGAGAGCTCAGCTCACCCAGCATCTACCTTCTTCGTTGCAATGCGGAAGTGCGTGAATGTATCTCCAGTGTGCAAATAACCTTTTTCATTTGTATCATTAAATATCTCATGCATCCAATATTGAATATGGTTGGTAAAAAGCTAAAGGCTTCTATTGAGGGAGTTGCAAGGAAGGGGCAAGCCATTTCATTTGAAACGAGTGGCAATAATAACGAAGCTTGATGCGCGTCAGAAAGTGGTGAGCGTTGCACATTCAGTACCATTTATAAACAGAAAGATGGAGCAGCAGGACCCAAATATTGAACGTTGCACAAAGTTTGCAAATCAATTGAATGATGCCATACAGTGCTACTGCATCATTTATGATGAAAAAAAGAAGAAAACTGTGCAATCGTCATTAGGTCGCTTCTTTTGGCCAGTTTCTAATACATAAATCTATCTCTCTCTCTACAGTACTGTACATATTCTCTCCATTTTATTAAATGTTTTTTTTTCAGTACAAACCAATGCGTGTTACTTATACAAGCCTTAAACATACAAATGCACTTATATAAACCTTCAATATACTTATATAGGCCTTAAACATAAATTATAATACAAAATATAGCACTAAATCAACTTACAAACAAATTCAACTTATGAACAATCGCTCGGAACCAATTGCGTTCGTAAGTTGAGGAGTGTCTGTATTTATATTCCTTTTATTATCACATTTGAGCACAACACTGTTTAAAAACGTGACACATGAAGCTAAAATTTTAACAATTATAAAAGTTACATTGATTTTTTTCCTGCAAATTAATTTATACTGCAAATTTACTCCAATATTAACAACCAAAATGACCATAATTAGCCAGAACGACGTTTCTTTCAGATATGAATTTTTACTGGGTAGATGGAGGCGTGGTTCCTGTTCTTGGAACAGGCTCCGCCTCCCCCCCCGTCTACATTTATTTCTGCTCAAGTGCAAAATCTTTTTAAAGCAGCTCACCCAGAACTTTGCGTGGAGAAAAGCCGCGCATATTTAAGGTCTTTCCATAATCCGGGAGTTTCGACACCGCGCGCACCGAGCGGATTAGCGTCCGCTATCCAAGATGAGCTGATTGGCCGCGGATGATTTTCCGACCCGGCCAAGCCAAACACGGCGCTCTTTGTTTGACAGCGCTCCGTTCTGGAGTCTTTCCAACTCTTTTTTTTTTTTTTTCCCAAGTCAGACTTTTCATAGCGTGTTGCTTTTGAAATTGAAATCAGATTTCCTTCCAAGTTTTGTGCAGCGTCATAAAATCCGCAAAAAGATTCATATTTCCTTCCCAAGCGACTCCCGAGCAGGAAAATTGCGGCAGTGTTTTTAATTTTTTTTTACAGATTTTCTGTCATTTTGACTGATCTTCACGCCAGGGGCGTAAATTAGGGGAGGGCGCGGCGCAACCGGGCCCCCGACCTCTAGGGCAAGGGTGTCAGACTCGGGTTGGTTCACGGGCCGCTTTCACGCCAACTTGATGTCACGTGGGCCGGACCATTTTAGATAGAATATTTAGATATTTTTTTAAATGAATGGATTAAAAGAACTGGATTAAAAGCCCTGAATATTCCGTTTTTTTATAGCTCTAAAACAATCTTTATTTTAGCTTTTTTTTTAAATATATTTTTAGATTTTACCAAACTATTTTTGAACTAAAAACACAGAAAAAATGGATTAAAAAATGACAATTATTGCTTTAAAAGGGGGGAAATCAGGAAATTTCATATACATCTATACTCTTCATTTGAATTTGATCCTAAAACAGAAAGTCGGCACTCATCATTTACTTTCTCGGGCCGCACAAAATGATGCGGCGGGCCAGATTTGGCCCCCTGGCCGCCACTTTGACACCTGTGCTCTAGGGGGTTTTAGTCCGTGAAGGGGGCGTGGTTGGCTGAAAGGAGACTACAGTGGTACCCCGACATACGAGCAATTTGAGATACGAGTAAAATTTGGAGCAAATATTTATATTATATTTGATATATGCAGACAGTGGACTCGATTCGTTGTTCATAAGCACATCATGGCCACTATCTTTCCCGTCGCAACTGCCTCGTGTAATATCTCTACGAGCACTGGGCGGAGCTTAGCACATTATTCCCACATTAGTCAGTGCAGAATGGCGGAGCTTGCTCGCTAATACGAGAGGAGTATATATACTACTTCTGGTTGGCAAGTGGTCGTGCGTTATGATATTGTGAGGACATTTGTGTGCATCATTTTTTGAATATTTTGAAGGGAAGACAAAAGCAAACAACCCTCGATAGGTTGCATCTGAAAGTCAGGGTGGAGGCGGGGCCAATAGAGCCAACCCGGGAGAAGAAAGGTATCAAAATGTCAAACTAAATTAGAATTAAGTTTAGTGTAAGGTTAGATTCAACTTATTTGCATCGTAATCCAAGTTCATTTAAATTTGTTTGTTATGTTACAAGCGTTTTGCCGTGCTAAAAGTTTATGATTTTGGCCCAGTTCGCCTGAACCGTCGCTGCCCGCCTTCCCAGTCAAAGTGGATAGGACACACATCACAGCCGTGGCAGCTAATTCATAAAAACATCAGGAAGTATAGGCTTGGTGATACTCGCGTTTGATTGGCTAAAATACTAGGCTACTTTGCGGTATCAAGTGGCTACTTCCTGGGAAAAAAACGGCTTTTATTTACATTTTCTCCGTCCAAAAATGGAAGATTCCTCATCAGTCCTTTTTTAAAGTTCCCGCAGATGTTTGTAAACGACTCCGTTTATATTCCAATAAATGCCTCTTTTTTATTTTATTTCCAGATTGAACTCGCTCATAAACTGGAAAGTGTTTTGTTACTTTCCTAAACTGACGAAGAAGCCGCATTTCTTTTTTTTGCCAAGCAAAGGGAACGTTTCCAAAACCATAACTCCTCTCAAAGCAGAAATATGACAAGCATAGTATTTTTGCGCCCTTGTGAAATACTTCTTTACAAATATGATTTTACAATAAGATTTTTATCGTTTCCACCGACATCTGTTTAGATTAAAACTTTATTTCATCCCGTATTTGGGAAATTTCTTGGTTGCAATAGCAAGATAGTAGCAAGCACAGACACAGATGACATTGTAGACCTAGCTAAAAAAAACGGAGCCACCAGTTTACATCGGTCGACTGGACCGATGCAAACGAATTCCCGAGTTTCCCCGTGTTGAACTCTCATCCAAAAAATTGTTCCTTTAAAATACAGGTGTCAAAGTGGCGGCCCGAGGGCCAAATCTGGCCCGCCGCCTCATTTTGTGCGGCCCGAGTAATTAAACCATGAGTGCCAACTTTCTGTTTTAGGATCAAATTCAAATGAAGATTATAGATGTATATTATATTTCCTGATTTTCCCCTTTTTAAATCAATCATTGCAATTTTTTATCCATTTTTTCCGTGTTTTTAGTTCAAAAATCATTTTGTAAAATCTAAAAATAAATATGTAAAAATATTTTCTGTTTTCCACTTCAATATTGAACATAACTTTAGAAAGACTTTTTCCTCTACTAAGGAAAAAAGCTCAAATAAACATTGTTTTAGATCACAGGTGTCAAAGTGGTGGCCCGGGGGCCAAATCTGGCCCGCCGCCTCATTTTGTGCGGCCCGAGTAATTAAATCTGAGTGCCAACTTTCTGTTTTAGGATCAAATTCAAATGAAGATTATAGATGTATATAATATTTCCTGATTTCCCCCCTTTTAAATCAATAATTGCAATTTTTTATCATTTTTTTTCTTTTGGTGTTTTAGGTCAAAAAGCATTTTTGTAAAATCTAAAAATAAATATGTACAAATATTTTCGGTTTTCCACTTTAATATTGCATATAATATATTTTTAAAAAATTGTTTCCATTTGAAATGAAAAACAAATGATTATTAGATGTTTTGCCTTACTAAGAAAAAAAATTCAAATAAACAGTTTTATATCTATAAAAAAAACGAATATTTAGGGCTTTTGATCCAGTTCTTATAATCCAATTAAAAAAAATAAAATCTAAATATTATATCTAAAATGGTCCGGGCCACGTAAAATCGAGTTGATGTTATTGCGGCCCGCGAACCAACCCGAGTTTGACACCCCTGCGTTTAAAACCTCGAACACGCTGTGATTGGCTGCCAGCGACCACCAAGAAACGTTCCCGCTTGCGATTTCTCAAGTTGAGTCGTCATTGGTCACCAACTTGTTGTGTTTTTATTCCATTTTTTTCGTCCTAGATGTCGATATTCTGCAGCAGCTGGGTCTCTCCGCGCAAAGCTCCGCCTCCGTCCCCGCCGGCATCATCCCCTTCAAGTCCGGCGTCATCCTCACCCCGAGGGCCCGCCTCCAGGCGCCCCTGCGCGCGGTCCTGCCCGCCTCCTTCGCCGCCGGCGACCTCTCCCTGATCCTCAGCCTGTCCGTCCACCGCGTCAACGACGCCTTCGTCTTCGCCGTCGTCTCCCGGCGGGGGAAGTTGCAACTGGGCCTGCAGTTGGCGCCGGGGAAGCTCCTGGTTCACGCGGGGCGCCGGAACTCCGTGGCGTTGGACTACGACGTTCAGGACGGGCGCTGGCACAGCCTGGCCTTGGCGGTGGACGGTCTCAGGGTGTCCCTGCACGCCTCTTGCGGGAACCGGAGCCTCCACGCCGATTTGCGGGGCAAAAGAGCGGAGGTGCTGGATCTCGAGGGCTCCTTCCTGCTGGGGAAAAGCCACCGCAACGCGGCGCCCTTGGAGGGCGCCATCTGCCAGTTGGACATCTACCCTTCGGCCCAGGCGGCCCGGAACTCTTGCGACTTGGTCAAGAAGCATTGCAGGGAAGCCGACACGTTTCGGCCCGTCTTGGCGCCGCTGCTACCTCTGATTTCCGGGGATCCCCACGGGAGTCCGACGACGGCCGTACCCGGGAAGACCTCCAGACCGACTTTGTTCCCGGCCGAACGATCTGTTTTGGTCGCAATTGATCGTTCGCCGATGGAGAATTGGACTTTTCAACCTACTGTTGCACCGGCGTCTGGCGCTCCAACGGAACATCCGGTGTTGGAAAGACCAGCCGTCGTCGCATCGGTCTGGACCGCCACCGCGGCCTCGCCGGAGGAGCCGCATTCGCAAACGGGCGACAATACAAAACCGATAGGCGGCGCACAAAGATTTCACGACGCGGCGACCTCTACGAGACCGCCAGAAAGCAGAGTTTGGACCCGAAGCGAGTCTGCAAAGCTCCCGGATGAAAAACTGTCCACCTCTGCGCCAAAGGAACCCGACATCACCGCCGTACAGGACCTTGAAACCGTCACTCCTGCGTCCTTTGATGCAATGTGGATCGACATTGGACAGAGATTTAAGGACCTGACGACCTCTACGAGGCCGCCAGAAAGCACAGTTCGGACCCGAAGCGAGTCTGCCAATCTCCCGGATGAAAAACTGTTCACCTCTGCGCCAAAGGAACCCGACATCACCGCCGTTCAGGACCTCGAAACCGTCACTCCTGCGTCCATTGATGCCTTCCAAACATTTGACTTAGAACCGACACTCGTCTCGCCATTGGAAACGAGCAACAACGCAATGTGGACTGATGTTGGACAGAGATTTCAGGACCCGACGACCTCTACGAGACCGCCAGAAAGCAAAGTTTGGACCCCAAGCGAGTCTGCAAAGCTCCCGGATGAAAAACTGTTCACCTCTGCGCCAAAGGAACCCGACATCACCGCCGTTCAAGACCTCGAAACCGTCACTCCTGTGTCCTTCGATGCCTTCCGAACATTTGACCTAGAACGGACCCTTGTCTCGCCATTGGAAACAAGCGACAACGCAATGTGGACTGACGTTGGACAGAGATTTCAGGATCCGACGACCTCGACGAGACCCCCAGAAAGCAGAGTTTGGACCAGAAGCGAGTCTGAACCAAAGGAACCCGACGTCACCGTTGTACAGGACCTCGAAACCGTCACTCCTGCGTCCTTCGATGCCTTCCGAACATTTGACCTGGAACCAACCCTTGCCTCGCCGTTGGAAACAAGCGACGATGCAATGTGGACTGACGTTGGACAGAGATTTCAGGATCCGACGACCTCTACGAGACCGCCAGAAAGCAAAGTTTGGACCAGAAGCGAGTCTGCCAATCTCCCGGATGAAAAACTGTCCACCTCTCCGCCAAAGAAACCCGACTTCACCGTCTTACGGGACCTCGTAACCGTCACTCCTGCGGCCTTAGATGACTTCCAAACATTTGACCTGGATCCGACCCTGGTCTCGCTGTTACCTGGGCCACCTGGACGGAAGGGCGACCCGGGACCGCCGGTGAGTTTGCAACCAAACGCCATTCCTCTCCAAAACCGTGCGCGAGGGTTCCTGGTACAGTTCTAGCAGCAGTGTTTGTTTTAGAAATGATTATGATTCATTAGACATTTGACCAATCTTGGCCTCCTACCCGAGCTAATCCTTAATACGACTTTAGCCAGGCCGAGCGGGTGGCTTTGTTTCTGCTGACGTGGCTTTCCAAAAACATTTCCAGCCTTTTAGCTTCTGTAAACCCGGACGACGGCGTGTTGATATGTTCCAATTGGAAGGTTTATTTTCCCTGACTTGAGTTTATTGTTCTTGAAAGACTAGCGTTGTCAAGGCAGAGAGAGACATCCCTTTTAGCGCCGCTCTAAATAGCCCGTCTGCTCGTGTAAATAGCCTCGGCCCGTTTATTCGCTCGCGTTGAGGTGTTGGATCGCTCCGACTCGTTCCGTGACAAAAATCACACTATCCATCTTTTCGGTCAAAGTAAGCGCCCCGTTGTTGACAGCGGCGTCGTTCGTGCGCAGCCGTTAGCTTGCAGTATTAGCAACGTTAGGTTTCTATGTTTCCGTGCGTATGCCATTGCTTTAATGGGGGTGTGGTCAAAAAGTGAAATCAAATAAATATGTAACCGGTCCACCTCCGGTCAGGGTTAGGATTCGAACCCAGGGTGACCAACATGGCGATAGAGCACGCTAACCCCGAGGTGAAAAGCCCAGGCTAGCTAGCGGTCTCTCGAAGGCATACGCTAGCTCTTTAGAGCACAATTGAAACCCATAAGCAAGCTAGGCAATCGCCTAGGGTGCCATTTAGTGGAGGGGGCACCTGACTACTTTGTTGGGGGGAAAAGCGCTCTGTTTGGGGGACTACTCGGGCTGCGCTCGTGTAAATATCACCGCTATGTTAACTGCTACAAATTTGTTTACTGACTCAGCCACTTTACCACTGTGAGTCACCGGTTATTTGTGGGTGTTAGGGTTAACCCTTGACCTCCAACGGGTCACGTTTTACAGTGTGTAAGCAAAAGAATGCGTTTCCATGGACTTTGCTAACAATGACACGTCAATAAATCAAAGATGGCGTCATTGATATAAACAGATGTTCCCTTTTTTTTACTTTTGTATTGCTCCATTTTTAATGAAGTTAAGTCAACCAGCTGTTATTTAATGTACCCGATATTAATTTGTTATTTCATCACCCCAAGAACAAAAGCTAGCATGTTCGCTTTTCGTTCTTGCTAGTTTTAGCATCCAGCGCTAGCTTTTTATAGTCATTGCAGACTGAATAGGAATGATTAAGTCATCCCTTTTCCTAATAAAGCAGGCTACTTAGCTTAATGAATTGACCCCAAATCACGTATTCTTTGCTAACGACCTTCGCTGTCGGCTAGCTTTTTTTTCAGTTAGCCGCGTCAGCATGTTTTCATTTGACTCGAAGGCAGACGTGTTCGCTGTCTTTGTGCCGAACACAAAAAGCTGACGCACATTTTTCCATTGTTTAAGAGCCCTTCCGTGCATTAGCACGTGTTTGACCCAACAGAAAAGGGCTTGAAATAAATCTTTCCCGCTGCGGTGGCTACGGAAACCGCAACTCCGCCAGCCACTCACAGGATTTCGCCCGGAGCCAAAATGGCTGCCAATCACTCGGGCGGCGAAGGTCACTCTTCCCCGTGTTTCGCACGCTTGCGTAACGGGCTGACATCTGCTTTTATGTCGTTTTCATTGGTTTCCGTGGCAATGCTAACGTTTTTTGACCCAAAAATGTGATTGATGACAACGTATCCGTTTCACCGCTTTAACCAAACTAAAATGATTTGGACGTGTCACTTTGAGGCAGAGTTTCGACTTTTCCACGAAAGTTTGATTTTTTCTTCTTCTTAGTTCCGGGTTCGAATCTCCGTTCGCGTTCGCGTCGGAAGAAACGGGAGCTCGTTACCGTAACGCTGAAACCACGGGGAAACCGACCAAAACTTCTGACATTTTAATAGTTTTACTCTTGTATGTTGTGTACGTCACAATTGGCCACGCCCCCCAAAAAATCAAAAGGTTTGAAAGCGCCAAACTTAAATTGGTTCACTTTTTTTGGTCTATTGGAATTAGGTTAAAAAAATCTGGTTAAAAAAATCTGGTTAAAAAAATCTGGTTAAGAAAAATCTGGTTAAAAAATCATATCTCACATGTTAGCTAATCTGGAAGATCTGTCTCCCTCTAGTGTTATAACTGAGAAGTGTATCTTGAATTTAAGCTTCTTGTGCAGGCCATATTCAAGAATATTTTCTTAATTTCCTGCGGGCCAATCAAAAGTGGGCAGCGGACCACTTTAGGCGAGTAAGATGAAATTTTCCGGCCTGTCTGTCTTTCACACTCCCACAATTTGACCGTCTGGTGCTCGATAGGGTTTAAGTATGTGTTAATAGCTTATGTGACATTGATGAAATATTCAACAAGAATACACCTGTTGTTACATCATTTTACACGTACGTTTATAGGCTCATAAAGATGAAATATATCCAACCTGATGTCATTCTTTGCAGGGCTTTCAAGGACTTCCAGGTTTGCCAGGAAAGGCGGGGAAGCGGGGTCCAAGGGTGAGTAAATTGGAATAATTACTCGTTTTATTATCATTATTATTATTTTTTACGGTCACTCTTTCACTATGAAAAGGTCATTTTTGTGAATGAATGTCAACGCTATAAAAACGACAAAAGACTGAGTGCGATCATGGAAAATAATTTCTTAAATTTGGACATTTGTGTCATTCCAACCTTCAAAATTTTAAATTTCCAAAAAACAACTGATTAAAACGGAATATTTCTTTGTCAATGTACTTTTTCAATCTAAAATGGCTGCTGAGAAAACTGTCAAAATACAATTTTAAATACATTTTGGGGCGTATTTTTGTTTCATTGGAGGCGGAAATTGGCCAATAGTATCGTTGCTCTGCGACTAGGTTGATTTTCTGGATTTTTTTTTGGTTCCTTCCTGTTTTTCCGATCCCTTATGACCAATTATTGGTGAATAAGCATTCATTTTCAGTGGTGTTTATCCTCACTAAGGTCACAGGGGTGCTGGAGCTTTCCCACCCTACACAATACAAGGCACAAGGTCTTTGAAAAGCAGTTTTTTTTTAATCCAGACTTCAAATTTAAAGCCCACTGAAGGTGTTTGTGGGTCTGCTGTGCACTAATAGGCCATAAAACAGTAGCCGCTCCCGTAAAAATCATTGGCACAACGTAAATGTGCTTACGTTTTTTTGGACTTGCAGGCACCCCTTAAAAAACAGCATTTTACTCCCCATTGAAAGAAGGATGTGTATTGTACGCATACGGTTTCATGAAAATAAATATGCAAGGTTTTTTTGGTCAGGTATTACAGTAATTTGTCACATTTCATAGGGCCAAAGTCCGATTGTTATTTTTTTTTACTGGTTTTCGATGGTCTGGATCAGGGGTCGGGAACCTTTTTGATGGAAAAAGCCATAAACAATTCATATTTTTTAAATGTTAATCCTTTAAAAGTCAACATACATGAAAATGTGTGCCTTTTTTAGTCACTTCACCACTTTTAAAGAACAAAAAGTCTCTGAATTCTTTTGACAACATTGTTACGTTGTTGCTAATCAATGAGTATCAATGAGAAAATCCATGCAAAAAAGTGTAATGAAAAAAAAAATGATTATAAGGCGCTGGGATAGTGTCGATGCCATAATAGCAACGTAACGCTCCTATTCCTGCGCTTTCTCACCAGCAGTTTCCATAGTTTACCTCACAGGTTAGTGGAGAGCCATATGCACCCATCAAAAGAGCCATATGTGGCTCCCGAGCCATAGGTTCCCGAACCCCTGGTCTGGATGATGCCTCGGTTGCCGCGGCAACCCGCCCAATAACGTAATCCGCTTTTAAACGGATCCGATTTGGCCACTCGCGAAAAAAAAACGGTGTTAAGGGTCAAAAAGTCGTATTTGAACGGAAACCCGAATGAAATCCGATATGGTCTGAACGCAGCCCGAAGGCGTCGCCCGCATTACGAGCTGCAGAGTCGCTCATCATTAACCACTTCCATACGTTTTAATCTGGAGGAGTGTTAAAAAAAAAGAGGGGGGCGGGGTTACTCCAGCGAAAAGGAAGTCATTGGAGGAGCTTCTGTTAAGTGTCTCCATATGTCCAGAAGGGTCTGGAACCAGGAGGTCCTTACACAACATAACCCCCCCCCCCCAAAGCCCCCTCCCATAGGCTGACAAGTCCGATAAAAAGCAGAGCTGCGAAAAAGATCACCCCGGCGCGACGCCCCAATACGTCAACTAACGGGCTAAAGAATTAGCCACATTTTGAACAGCCCGGTGCTTTATTTTTCTGAACTCATTCAGGATCCAGTTCTCCTTGTTTGGGTGTTCTGCGGGTACTCTGGTTTCTTCCCACATCCCCAAAACATGCTAAAATAGCTGGTTGAACACTAAATTGCCTAATCCACATGTGTCAAAGTGGCGGCCCGGGGGCCAAATCTGGCCCGCCGCATCATTTTGTGTGGCCCGGATGAGTGGCGACTTTCTGTTTTAGGATCAAATTAAAATGAAGAGTATAGATGGATATTACATTTCCTGATTTTTTTCCCCTTTTGAATCAATCAGTCATTTTTTAATCATTTTTTTCTGTGTTTTTAGTTCAAAAATCATTTTGTAAAATCTAAAAATATAAAAGCTAAAATAAACATTGTTTTAGATCTATTAAAAACGGAATATTCAGAGCTTTTAATCCATTTATTAAAAAAATATATATATCTAAATATTATATCTAAAATGGTCCGGCCCACGTGAAATCGAGTTGACGTTAACGCGTCCCGCGAACCAACCCGAGTCTGACACCTCTCGCCTAATCCGAGCCTTATTTTTTAAATTATATTAACTCCATAAAGTTCCTTTTTTAAAATCCAGTTTTTGATTTCAGGGTCCTGTTGGCCCTTACGGAAACCCGGGTCAGCCTGGATCACCTGGAATGAAGGTAAGATGTCAATTACCCTATTTTCTCGCATATAAGCCTTATTTTTAACAAAAAAAAATGATGACTGAATCCAGGGTACGGCTTATATGCGCACAAATTAGACTTGCCATGCACGCCGATAAGGTCATTTATTTCAAAATACAGAAAAGATAAACAGCTAAAACGCTAAACAAAACTTATTTTGACATCTATGAATGAAATTCACAAAAAATATGTATCTTGCATAAAACGTGAAAAAACTCACTTACTTGTTCCGGCCATTGCTCGCTCAGGGCGCCGCCATCTTACCTAGGGATGACTTTCCAGACCACTTCCTGGTTGTGCTGCTCACATGACTTCCTTTTTGAATTTGAATTTACGTGCAGGCAACACCCTTTCAGAATGTGCCATTGGGCGGCTTATACGAGAGAAATGGTCCAATTCAAACATTTTATTGCAATTTTAAGGGTGCGGCTTATACGCAGACGCGTCTAATATGCGAGAAAATACGGTAGTCGGTTAACAATTCATTATTACTCATTATTTTCTGATTCAGGCTCATGCCTGCCATTTCAATTTGAACCAAAATATGGCACAATAAGTGCCATGCTCATGACAAAATGTCCTTGAGTTGGAAAGCGAGACTTTCCGCGTTTACACTAACGACCTTTGCAGAAGCAAAAAAGGCACCCCGCATTCGTATTAAGCTACTGTTTTGGTAAGAGTCGGATACCACGTGTATTTTTTTTTTTTACGGTACTTGTCGGCTCCGCTTACGCTGACGGAGGGAAAATCCTCCACTCAGCAACTCAACAAAAAAAAAAACGTGTTTCCTTTCGAGCAGTTTCAGGTCGACTCGTTCGACGTTTTTTGACAGAAACACCACCTTTTGATTAGTCAAGCTCGCCAAAAATAATCCTGCGTGTCAAGATGATGTCACGGTGGAATGGTGAACATCGGGGGTGTCCAACCGACGGCCCGCGGGCCGGAAAAGGTCCACCCAGGGAGTCCGATCCGGCCCGCGGCGTTTTGTAATTCATTCATACTGTACAAATACAATCAAATTATTTTATTTTTGAGTGGTTAGCATGTCGGCCTTACAGCTATGGGGTCCTGGGTTCAAGTCCAGGTCGGTTCACCTGTGTGGAGTTTGCATGTTCGTCTGCGTGGGATTTCTCCGGGTACTCCGGTTTCTTCCCACACCCCAAAAATATGTACAATAGGTTAATTGTAGGCTAAATTGTCCCTAGCTATGATTGGTTGTCCTTTGTCTCCATGTGCCCTGTGATTGGTTGGCCCGAAGTCAGCTGGGATAGGCTCCAGCACCCCCTGCGACCCTAGTGAGGATAAAGCGGTTCAGAAAATGTGTGTGTTTGTGTGTGTGTGTGTGTTTGTGTTTGTGTGTGTGTGTGTGTGTGTGTGTGTGTTTGTGTGTGTGTGTGTGTTTGTGTGTGTGTGTTTGTGTGTGTATGTGTGTGTGTGTGTGTGTGTGTGTGTGTGTGTGTTTGTGTTTGTGTGTGTTTGTGTGTGTGTTTTTTGTGTGTGTGTGTTTGTGTTTGTGTGTGTGTACAACATTGCTTTTCACATAATATTAAGAAGATTTCAATAAAATTGGGATGAAAAGTTATGAGATTTAAAATGTTACATTATTTACTTTTAGGTCACTTGAACCGGAAGTCAACTTTTGTGACATTATATTGGTATGAATAACATTTTGGTCATCATTTGGGGGATTTATTTGATTACTGTTGATAAAACTTTGATGAAAACGACTTTATATTGTTCATTTAGGGGTTATAGATTTAAATGTGAGGATTTTTAACTGCGCCTTGAGATTTTTTTCGCTGTAAAAAGTGTGCCGCAGCTCAAAAAAGTTCTTTTTAAGGACGCAATACGATGTGGATGTCAGCTTGATCCACCTTTGATTGAACTCCTCGCATCAAAACACGTCCTGGCGTTAACAAAATGCAACTTTTTTTGTAGTTTTTGTCGTTCCCACCAAGCGAGTGACGTCACTCTTAGCGCTCGAATTTGGCGTTTGGTATTTCCAGACATCGCACGCCGACCCAGAATGCATCGAGTGGTCCCGCTGCCCGAAAAGGGAGAAGAATGTTCCGCGCTCACTCGTCGCCGTCGGCTTGCCGTAAAGCGTTAGTGTAAATATACCTCCGTAGAAGAAGAATGATGTCATTTAGCGCCGATAGCGTAAACGCTAACAGCCTCGTCGTCCCGTAAGAAAGAGGAAGTGCTTTAGCGGTGAGCAGAAGGTTGAAAATAACCCCATTTTTTCCTGTTTCAGGGAGAAAAAGGACATCCCGGTCTATCACTTGGACAAGCCCTGGAAGGACAAAAAGTAGGCATTCCCCAGTGATTGGTCACTTCTTGAAATATTAACACACACACAAGTTAAAAAAAAGTGATTCTTTATGGTATTTTAAATTTAAAAAAAAACGTATACCTAAAAAAATACCATGTGAGCATCACATGTTAGGTCATGTCATTCATTTTCCGAACCACTTATCCTCACAAGGGTCGCGAGGGGTGCTGGAGGAGGGAGGGGCCACCCTGAATTGGTGGCCAGCCAATCGCAGGACACGAGGAGATGGACCAATCACAGCGAGTGGCAATTTAGACTGTTCAATTAGATAACCTAGCATGCATGTTTTTGCTATGAAATCGGAGCACCCGGAGAAAACCCGGGCAAGAGCATGCAAATTCCAAAAAGTGAGGCCTCACCTGGGATCGAACCCTCGACCTCGGCTAAGCACTCCTAACTATTACCGTATTTTCTCGCATATAAGCCGTATTTGTAACTCAAAAAGTGATGATTGAATCAAGGGTACGGCTTTTATGCGCACAAGACTTACAGCGTTGCTATACTCTTTTTCACCAGTAGATGTCGGCAAAGTAAGATGTACTATTTGTTGGTTATTTTCAGTTTTGCAGTGACAAAACAACCATTACTGGGTGAATTATGATATTGACCGTAATAATGTGCTTTTTATCGATACAATATCTCAGAAATACGATGATTTTTCTTACGATTTTCCCTTCAAAGTAAAAAAATTGTACTCCCTATTAAAAACATAAATATGGAGGTGAAAATTGTGAATCAGGGGGCGGCTTATACGCGAGAAATTGTCAAATTCAACCATTTTAAGGCCATTTTAAGGGTGCGGCTTATGCGTGGGGGTTGCTTATATGCGTGTAAATACGCTAATTCCACAATTAATCAATCAGCCTCAATATACAAAATAATAAACCATAATCCAAATTCAAGATCGTTACGTACTTGGCTAATTTTAATACAGAGGATTAAGACTGAAAGTGAATGTCCACAAGAACAACAACAACCCGACTGCAGACTAACAATAATTAATAAAATGTAAATTAATTAAAAAGAATATAAAATACCTTCGGCTTCACCGTATTTCTCCATAAAACCAAATATATATTTTTTGGAATGAACTAGCAATAAACCCTGACTCGAACCCAAACGAACACTGAAAATACCAACATTTTCAACCGCAAAAAATCTTCTTTTCACTTCCCGCCGTCGCAACACTTTCCCGGCCGGCGCCGATGTATAACGCGTCTAATAATGTGACCCACTTTCTCATTTCAGGGAGAATCAGGGGTGAAAGGCCCCGCCGGAGAGCCTGGCCAAGACGGGCGAAAGGTAGGACGCATCTGTTTTATCTCAAAACCTTGTTTGTTTGTGCTTGCGCTTAGTGGAGTACAGACGCTCCCCTACTTACGAACATTCAACTTACGAACAACGGTACATACGAACATGTCTGCAAATTGCGCTTAAGTCGAAAAATGTTCGTAAGTCCAATTTTGTATTTTGCGCCTTTTTCCGAGTAGTACTTCTTTCCGCCGCTAATACCGACCGACGCCTGGCGCTGTGAGAGCTCAGCTCACCCAGCATCTACCTTCTTCTTCGTTGCAATGCGGAAGTGTGTGAACGTATCTCCAGTGTGCAAAGAACCTTTTTCATTTGTATCATTAAATATCTCGTGCATCCATTATTCAATATGGTTGGTAAAAAGCGAAAGGCTTCTATTGAGGGAGTTGCAAGGAAGAGGCAAGCCATTTCATTTGAAACCAGTGGCAATAATAACGAAGCTTGATGCGCGTGAGAAAGTGGTGAGCGTTTCACGGGCATTGAATCGTTCGACCGTCAGTACCATTTATAAACATAAAGATGGAGCAGCAGGACCCAAATATTGAACGTTGCACAAAGTTTGCAAATCAATTGAATGATGCCATACAGTGCTACCGCATCATTTATGATGAAAAAAAGAAGAAAACTGTGCAATCGTCGTTAGATCGCTTCTTTCGGCCACTTTCTAATACATAAATCTCTCTCTCTATACAGTACTGTGCATATTCTCTCCATTTTATTAAATGTTTTTTTCAGTACAAACCAATGCGTGTTACTTATACAAGCCTTAAACATACAAATGCACTTATATAAACCTTCAATATACTTATATAGGCCTTAAACATAAATTATAATACAAAATATAGCACCGGAGCAACTTACGAACAAATTCAACTTATGAACAATCGCTCGGAACCTAACTCGTTCGTAAGTAGGGGAGTGTCTGTATAGCGAGGAGGCATCTGCAACACGTTAGCGGGCCCACGTGTGCGATTTTGGTGCGTCTCGACGGGCTGAGCTCGCAATATCGAGTCTTCTCCCTGCCCTGAACTGGAATGAACGTTTTGGGAGCCAAAAAAAAAAAAAGAAAAGTTGATGTAAGGCTGTTGGGAAGGCGCCTGCGTTATGGATTTACAGTACTCGCTAACCATCTGCCAGTCAGATTCCAGCTTGCGTTAGCGTTAGTGCGCTAGCACGCTTTATGCTGTCGGGGTGATGAGTTTGCGTTTGATTTATTTAATAAGGAACAATGTGGTGAAAGCTTTAAATGTCATTATACTTGTATAATGACAATAAAAGCATTCGTCCACAGCCGTCAACTCTCGCTCGTTTTTGTGTTTTTGCTGTTTTTCTGTCTTAATGATTTGATTTGGTGATTCTTAATGATCCCATTTACTTTGATTTGCTTTGTACTTTGTGCTTTTGCTTTGTTGTTCTGTCAAATCACCCTCTTGCTACTGTCACAATGAAATTTCCCGAATACGGGATGAATGAAGTTATAAAGTTATCCCATCCAATTCAATTCACATAATAGTGGATATACAGTGGTACCTCGAGATACGAGCTTAATGCGTTGTTGATTTACTTGTAACTCAATTGAACGTTTCCCATAGAAATCAACTAAAAACGAATTAATTGGTTCCAACCCTTTGAAAAAACACCAAAAACAGGATATTGGATTGGGAAAACATTTTGATTTGGTATCATTTGCCATTTATTAACAAAGTAACAAATAACTAGTGGTATAATAGTACTAAAATTAGACAGGATTTGGCGGAGGGAGTCTTTTTGCACGGCAACGCGCTCGTAACATAAAAAAACAAACTTAAATGAACTTGAATTATGATACAGACACTCAAAAATAAGTTGAACCTAACCTTAGACTAAACTTAATTCTAATTTTGTTTGACATTTTGATACCTTTCTTCTCCCGGGTGGGCTCTATTGGCCCCGCCTCCACCCTGACTTTCAGATGCAACCTATCGAGGGTTGTTTGCTTTTGTCTTCCCTTGAAAATATTCCCAAAATGATGCACACAAATGTCCTTACAATAGGATAACGCACGACCACTTGCCAATGAGAAGTAGTATATACTCCTCTCGTATTAGCGAGCAAGCTCCGCCATTCTGCACTGACTAACGGGGAAAAAAACACCGAAAAAAATGCAAAGCTCCGCCCAGTGCTCGTAGAGACATTACACGAGGACGTTGCGACCAGAAAGACAGTGCTCTTGTTACATATCTGATATATGCTTGTAAAACAAAATTTGTCTGGTATCTCAAGATAAATATTTGCCCGAAATTTTACTCTTCTTGGGGTCGCTGTTATTGGTCGCTTTTTTTGAGAAGTGCATCCCTGATGAACAGCCAACTTTTCTCCCGCAAACCTTGTGCCGTACTTTTTATGCTTTTTAGCCTTGGCCCTTTTCTCCAAACGCTGCTGTTTCCAGCCAGCGCTAACGTCTCCCGCGGGCTCGCCATTGATTCCTTTCCCAAATGGCTAGCGCAGGAAGTTGTAAATTCTTACACCTGCCTCGCATACTCGCCGTCCTATTTTTGCTCGATATGCAACATATACGAAAACACGTGGAGCCGTGGATTGTAACCGATTCAATGCAAAGACTAAAAAAGGAAAAATCCCATGCATAAAAATTCCTTATCGATATAAAAACGGTGAACTCTGAACATCCAAAAATCCGCTCATTTAAGAATATCTTTAGTTTTCCCATGAGTCATGGAACGCGTCGTCATGGGAAAACGCCGATCCCAGTCCTCCCTCGCTGGGCGTCGTCCGACGGATTATGGCGGGAGGCCGGACACATCTGGGTTAAACTTTGTCACGCGTGCAGAGAAACGTGGTATTTTGGCGTATCTCGCGGCAATGAAAGAGACGCAATGACCTTGGCTCGACTCGACTCGGCTCGGCTGGGCTCGGCTGGGCTCGAGGCCGGCCAGCAGACGCTTGATTGCACACAGCTGCAAGCAAGGAACTCCTTCGCAAATCATCTGGGTCGTGTTCCAGCTCGGGGAGCTCCGCCCCCTTCCAAAAAAAAAAACAGACTCAGCATTTTTGGATTCAAATCCCACAACAATTCCCTCAAGTGCCCTTCATCAGCTTTCTTCTTTTTTTTTTCCACCAAAACTTTCATTAACATACTCATAGTTGTCAACCTTGGCTAATTTCTCCCCTGATTCATAATTGCAATTCCCCTTATTAAGCAATTAAAAAAAAAATATATATATATATACACATATATATACATGTATACATATATATACATATATACATATATATATATACATATATGTATATATATGTGTATATATATATATATACACACATATACATATATATACACACTCATATACACATATATACACATATATATATACATATGTGTGTGTATATATATATATATGTGTATATATATGTATATATATGTATGTGTGTATATGTGTGTGTATATGTGTGTATATGTGTGTGTATATGTATATATATGTGTGTGTATATGTATATATGTGTGTGTATATGTATATATGTGTGTGTATATGTATATATATGTGTATATATGTATATATATGTGTATATATGTATATATATGTGTATATATGTATATATATGTGTATATATATGTATATGTGTGTATATATATGTATATATGTGTGTATATATATGTATATATGTGTGTATATATATGTATATATATGTATATATATGTGTATATATATGTATATATATGTGTATATATATGTATATATATGTGTGTATATATATGTATATATATGTGTGTATATATATGTATATATATGTGTGTATATATGTATATATATGTGTGTATATATATGTATATATATATATGTGTGTATATATATGTATATATATATGTGTGTATATATATGTATATATATATATGTGTATATATATATATCTATATATATACATATATATATATATATATATATATATATATATATATATATAATTGTTGACTAAATTGTCCCTGGCCATGAGTGATTGGTTGTTGCCACGTGATTGGCTGGTTGCCGTAGTTAGCTGGGATAGGCTCCAGCACCCCCCGCGAGCCTAGTGAGGATAAAATGGTTCAGAAAACGAATGAATGAAGACAAAAAATGTGTATTGTTCAATTTTGCAATAGAAAAAAAGATGGAAAAATGTAAGTTAAGTACTTGAATGTAGTGGATTGCGTCACCTTGTTCTCGAATCGGGAAATCCCAAAAACTGCTTACGCAACAAAGACGACACCAAAATTCCACGGCTGGGAAAAGATGTCAAATCTGTAAAATGTTGACCTAGCGCCATTTCCCTGACTCGGATTTCCAATTTATTTATTTCTGCCGACCGTCTCTTGAGCGAGTTTGACGTTTTTTTGGGACGCCGTCCCCAAAGGGAGTATTTGCAGTTCCCAAGTTTTGGATGACGCACCCCTTGGAAAAGACGCTCTTGAGGTTTCTTTTTTTTTTGTGCGGCGAGACGACACGTTCGCGACATTTGTTTGGCCAGCACGCGTCGGCGGTGAAAAAAAGGGGGCGCTTGAGCGAGAGGGAATACGTTCTTGTGCAATGGAAAGAGATTTTGAAGCACGCCGTGTGACTCGCTGTGTGGTCTCTATCTTTGACCAAAAGACAAACAAAGACTCCTTATGTTTTTTTTTTTTTTTAAAGGTTTCTTCTTCAACTTCTTTTGAAAATTGCTGACTCATCTTGATTGTGGTTACAGTAATCCCTCGAATAGCGCGGCTTCAACTTTCGCGGTTTCGCTACATTGCAGATTTTTTTCTGATGGATTTTTTGTTGTTGTAAATTCATTAAAATGTGAAAATCCACACTGAAGTTAAAAAAAAAAATCTTGGCCATGTCTGGTCTACATTAACCGCGAAAATCGAGGGATTACCTCGAGATACGAGCTTAATTGGTTCCAGGACTGAGCTCGTATGTCGATTTACTCGTAACTCAAATGAACATTTCCCAAAAGAATGAACTAAAAACTAATTAATTGGTTCCAACCCTCTGAAAAAAACACCAAAAACAGGATATTGGATTGGAAAAACATTTTTATTTGTTCTAATTCGCCACCTATTAACAAAGTAACAACTAACTAGTGGTTTAATAGTACTAAAATGTGTTTAATAGTACTAAAAGTAGACTTTGTTGCATGGCAACACGCTCGTAACAAAACATAAACCCATTTAAATGAACTTGGATTACGATGCAGACACAAATATGTTGAATCTAAACTTACACTAAACTTAATTCTAATTTTGTTTGACATTTTGATACCTTTCTTCTCCCGGATTGGCTCTATTGGCCCCGCCTCCACCCTGACCTTCAGATGCAACCTATCGAGGGTCGTTTGCTTTTGTCTGTCCATCAAAATATTCCCAAAATGATGCACACAAATGTCCTCAAAATAGAATAACGCACAACCACTTGCCAGTATACTCCTCTCATATTAGCGAACAAGCTCCGCCATTTGCACTGACTAAGTTTTTATTTTTTCCCCCTAGATTTCCAGGCAATTATTTTCTCATAATTTCTTGACAGTCTTCTGCTCCCTTTATCAAGAAAATAGCAACATTAGGAAATTCCAAAGCTCTGAATTCATGTGAACGTCCTCCATTTCTTAAAAAAATTGACATTTTTTATTTGTTCTTATTCAACAGGGTCAAAAAGGTCATCCCGGTCCCGCCGGTCTGCCTGGTGAACCTGTGAGTATTTGGGCTACATAGATATCATATCCTTTATCGTCTTCCTTTTTGTCGCTTTTGTGCTGATCTCTGTTTTCTTTCTTTTTTTTTACGGGAAAAGGGTGAAAAAGGAGCCGACGGAAGCCCCGGGGTCAAAGGTTATCCTGGCAGGCAGGTGCAGTAAATCTAGGGACGCACACACGCAGAGACGCACGTCATATCCGTCCACTCGGACGGTTTGACCGTATTTTTGCAAAGGGATTTTTAATCTTTTTGACAGATATGGCGGCGTACAGAAAAAATGTAGTGGAAAATAAAATTAAAAATCACACACACACACACACAAACTTCAAAATTAGATATGTAAGTCCTTTGTTTTTATGTTAAGCAGTGATGTTTCGTAGCGGAAACTTTAGGTTGCTGGGTAGTTAGCTGGGATAGGCTCCAGCACCCCCCGTGACCCTTGGAAAATGAATGAATATAATTCTACTTCATTTTTGTTCTTTTTAAAAATCTTTGTATGATTTTAAATTTCAGGATATTCCCATTTTTAGCTTTATTTTTCAAGTAAATTTTCTATATATCAAGTTTTTTTTTAAATATTTTTTTTAATTTCGTGATGACATAGTGGCCTCACAGTTCTGGGGTCTCGGGTTCGATCCCAGGTTGGCGCTCACTGTGTGGAGTTTGCATGTTCTCCCCTCCCCGGCTTTGTGTGGGTTTTCTCCGGGTATTCCAGTTTCCTCCCACATCCCAAAAAAACATGCATGGTAGGCTAATTGTATGCTAAATCGCCCCTAGCTGTGACTGATTGTTCAATTCAGGGTGTTGCCACCTGGTGCCTGGAGTCAGCTGGGATAGGCTCCAGCACCCCCTGCGACCCTTGTGACGATAAGAGATTCAGAAAATGAACGAATGATTTTTTTTCTTAAATTATTTTATATGTTCTATGTTCGTGTACTCAACTCATTATTTATGTAGTATTTAGTACAGGGGTAGGGAACCTATGGCTCGGGAGCCACATATGGCTCTTTGGATGGGTGCATATGGCTCGCCACTAACCTGTGAGGTAAACTATGGCAACTGCTGGTGAGAAAGCGCAGGAATAGGAGCGTTACGTTGCTATTATGGCATTCAGCGCATTATAATCTTTTTTTTTCCATTACACTCTTTTGCATGGATTTTCTCATTGATACTCATTGATTAGCAACAACGTAACAATGTTGTCAAAAGAATTCAAAGACTTTTTGTACTTTAAAAGTGGTGAAATGACTAAAAAAAGGCACACATTTTCATGTATGTTGACTTTTAAATCCGGAGCATGGCTCTCAAGGATTAACATTTAAAAAAATATGAATTGTTTATGGCTCTTTCCATCAAAAAGGTTCCCGACCCCTGATTTAGTACATGAAATTTCCATTGAGAAGCGAACGGTGATTGGTCGCCAGAGGTCAAAAAGTTCACATGACGTCAAAAAGTGAAAAATGAAGTTGAAGTCTGTCTACCTTTTTAAACTTGACTTAACCTTTAGCACGAAGCGCTCGACTGTTTCTGGCGTCTGCGTGGCGTTCAGGTTCACGCGGGGGTCTCGCACGAGAGCCCTCCGCCGGTCGGGTGGTCGCACACGTGGTGATGGATGAGGTTTTAGCACCCCCTACCACCTGCGAACTGCGACTGAGCCGACGCAGCGCGTCGCGAAATCGACAAATCTTGCGAACTGGCTTCGCCGTGGCCGCGATGCGTTCGCTGGCATCGGGTCGGAACGTTGAACGCGACGTCAGCCTAAAAACTCGATGAAATTGGATTGATTGACTTTGCCACATCTGTGAGATATTTACATAAATGTGGAGAATGCGGGTCAGCGTCACATTACGTGTGCGTTACTGTAAGTACTTAAGATCATAAATATTCGACCTATTTTGTAAAAATACCATCTGGTCAGCTGTAAAGATTTTACGTTTTAGTCCAAGTGCTACCGCTAACATGCCGTTCCAATTTTTTTTTTTACCCCAAATATTTCATAGTTTGTGTCCGTTGAATGATTCCAACACCGCGATTGTCAACGTACATTCAAAGATTGGTTTGTTTTTGTTCGTTTTGGGAGAAAAAACATAACCTGCGCCCTCCTATTTTTGACATTCAGGGTCTACCTGGGCCGAAAGGTGAACCGGGTCCGAAGGGAGAAAAGGTGAGTCAAATATGAACAATTTTAATATACACTTCCAGTGTCAAATTGAATATGGTGGTTTTTCAATATTGGCTTTTATGGAAAATGTTTTACCATGTATTTGTTGTTCATTTTAATGGCTTGATAAATCATTTTATTATGTTTTTTTAGTGTGTTTTACACAAAATGTTTGTCATTTTTAAAGGGTTTAGGTACCGTATTTTCACGACTATAAGGCGCACCGCATTATAAGGCGCACCCTTCATGAATGACACATTTTTTTCCATATATAAAGCACACTGGATTATAAGGCGCCCTGTCTATTTTGGAGAAAATTTAACACTTTTAAGTGTGCCTTATTGTCGTGAAAATACGGTAGTGGTATTGGGGACCTTGGAATGGTGCACGTGTGTCAAAGTGGCGGCCTGGGGGCCAAATCTGGCCCGCCGCATCATTTTGTGTGGCCCGGGAAAGTAAATGATGAGTGCTGACTTTCTGTTTTAGGATCAAATTAAAATGAAGAGTATAGATGTATATTAAATTGCATGATTTTCCCCCTTTTAAATCAATAATTGTCATTTTTTAATCCATTTTTTCTGTGTTTTTAGTTCAAAAATCATTTTGTAAAATCTAAAAAAATATGAAAAAAGCTCAAATAAACATTGTTTTAGATCTATAAAAAAATGGAATATTCAGGGCTTTTAATCCAGTTCTTTTAATCCATTTATAAATAAAAAAATCTAAATATTATATCTAAAAAAATTAGTAAATGGATTAAAAGAACTGGATTAAAAGCCCTGAATATTGCGTTTTTTTATAAATCTAATACAATGTTTATTTTAGCTTTTTTTTCTTAGTAAGGGAAAATCATTTATTTAATAATTTGTTTTTCATTGCAAAAGGGAACCAAATTTTTCTTTAATTATGTTCCATTTAAGTGGAAAACAGAAAATATTTTTATATATTTTTAGATTTTACAAAATGATTTTTCAACTAAAACACAAAGAAAAAAATGGATTAAAAAATTGCAATTATTGATTTAATCAGGGGAAAATCAGGAAATATAATATACATCTATAATCTTCATTTTAATTTGATCCTAAAACAGAAAGTCAGCACTCATGATTGACTTTCCCGGGCCGCACAAAATGATGCGGTGGGCCACATTTGGCCCCCGGGCCGCCACTTTGACACCTGTGGTTTAGGGTTTCTCGAATCCCGGCTTGCGATTAACCCAAGAACCGGAACCGCTTCTGTAACCAATGAAATTTGCAAGTAGTGGTGGCGCTGTCCTTTGAGTTGACCACTGGATACTTTCCTCAGCGAGCAGATGGGCAAGAAATGTCATCCGAGATTCTCGATGCCAGGGTATGTGCCCTTGGACTACATCGTGGAAGCCAGCACCATGCAGTCCATGGGCATATACACTGGCCTCAAGGCCTGGCTCCGCCCCCATCCAACAATCACAGCTGATGTGATCCATCGCCACTGTGTTTTTTTTTAATAACTCGCTCGGGATGTTGTTGACATTTTCACCTGACTGTGGTTCTTGGTCTCTTTAGGGCCCCCTTGGAATCCCGGGGCTCGTTGGCCTTCCCGGTCCCGATGGCGAGAGAGTGAGTGTCCGGGGCGTCGCCCCCCCCAAAAAAGCCCAATCCGTGGTCTCGCAGTTCTGGGGTCGAGGGTTCGATCCCAGGCCGGTGCTTACTTTGTGGAGTTTGCGTGTTTTCTCCGGGTACTCCAGTTCCCCCCCACACACAGTCCGAAAACATGTATGCTAAGCTAATTAAACACTTAAAATTGCCCCTGACGGAAATGTGGATAGTGTGTCCGCCTCACAGTTCTGGGGTCGAGGGTTCGATCCCAGGCCGGTTCTCACTTTGTGGAGTTTGCGTGTTTTCTCTGGGTACTCCAGTTTCCTCCCACATGCCAAAAACATGCATGCTAAGATAATTAAACACTTTAAATTGCCCCTAGCATGTGGATAGTGTGTCCGCCTCACAGTTTTGGGGTCAAGTGTTCGATTCTAGGTGGGTCCTCACTGTGTGGAGTTTGCATGTTCTACCCGGGCTCGCGTGGGGTTTCTCTGGGTACTCCAGTTTCTGCCCACATCCCAAAAATATGCATGCTAAGCTAATGGAAGACTCTAAATTGGCCCTAGCTCTGTTTCTTTGCCCTGTCTCCATTCAAAGTGTCCTGAAGTCAGCTGGGATAGGCTCCAGCACCCTTACGTGACCCTCGTGAGGATAAGCGGTACAGAAAATGAATGTAGTACCCCGTAAAAAGCCGCATTCTGCTTTGTAGAATTATAATTACCGCATTCTCTGGAGTATAAGTTGCAGTTTTTATAAAGTTTGGCTATGTTATATATTACTTGGGATTTTTTTCTTGGTTTCTGATCAATTAAAAAAAATAACACTCATTAAACTTGTTACCCTATTAGCGATATAGCCCCCCACTCCCTTTATTTTGGATGGTGTAGTCCAAAAAAAATGTGGTAGATTATATCGCTTTGACTAAAATTCTGCTGAATTGTAATTTTTTCATTTGTCTTTTTCATTCCAGGGATTTCCGGGCGTAGCTGGGAAGAAGGGCGAGATGGGTAGGCCGGTAAAGTTTTCTCTCATTTTAGCACAGCCACATTTTTAACCACATGAACATCAAACACAGGGTGTCCAACTCACTTTGAACTCAATCGCACTTAAAACCGTAAAACTTTATTTATTAGTATTTTTCCCCCAAAAAATATGAACTTCCTGGCGACCAATCCACGCATTCCATTACACAACTCACCCAAAAATTGAGAAAATAAAACAATTTGATTTCGTATGAACGAGCCGCTAACTCCGCTAACTCCTAGCATGCCGCTTCCGGCCCAAGGCTTTAAGTTTGACACCCCTCATTGAGCATAAAAAAATGAATTCACTACAAAACAATGGATTTTGTTGTTTTATCGTCCATTGTTTTGCTTTAATGTGGAAGTCAAACACGATTTCCTGCAGCTTGGAGGAACCGCAGAACAGGATCGCGCTTGTTTTGCATTAGCAATCTTCGCTAATACGATACAGTGACACTTGTGGTTTTGGCCCCGCGGGTTCTCGTGAGCCGCACGCCAGGCGAACGCCGTCGTCCGTGGCGCCTGAAAGTCAGCTTGGCGCCCGCCGGGGCTTACGTGGAAAATGGCGACGGTGCGATGACGGGTCCCCGCGGACGGGTTTGGACGGCGGGGGCCAAAAAAACGGGCTTCCTTGTGAGTTATTTCACCGTCGCTGAGCTCATTGACTTTGCGTCATGGTACTTTTCTTCCCTGAGTCAGCATAAGTGAGCAGTCTGCACCAAGAAAAAAACCCAATGCGCACGATAGGGGTGTTGGATTTTTTCGCTGAAACATGCTAGGGACAAAATTGGATTTTTGCATGGCAACACGCTCGTAACATAACATAAACAAATTGAAATGAACTTGGATGACGATGCAGACACACTCAAAAATAAGTTGAATCTAACCTTACACTAAACTTAATTCTAATTTAGTTTGACATTTTGATACCGTTCTTCTCCCGGGTTGGCCCTATTGGCCCCGCCTCCACCCTGACTTTAAGATGCAACCTATCGAGGGTTGTTTGCTTTTGTCTTCCCTTCAAAATATTCCCAAAATGATGGACACAAATGTCCTCAAAATAGGAGAACGGACGACTACTTGCCAACGAGAAGTAGTATATACTCCTCTCGTATTAGCGAGCAAGCTCCGCCAATCTGCACTGACTAACGGGGGAAAAAAAACAATGAAAAAAATGCTAAGCTCCGCCCAGTGCTCATAGAGACATTACATGAGGGAGTTGCGACGGGAAAGACAGTGGCCATGATGTTCTTATGAGCAGCAATTCATAGGATAACGCACAACCACTTGCCAGTATACTCCTCTCGTATTAGCGAGCAAGCTCCGCCATTCGCACTAACGGGGAAAAAAACTGGAAAAAAAAAATGCCAAATTTGTCTCGTATCTCAAGACAAATATTTACCCGAAATTTTACTCGTATCTCAAATTGCTCGTATGTCGAGGAAACCACTGTATTGGATTTTTTTAAATTAATAATAAACCATGTCCTCCATTGATTGGAAATTTGATCATGCCACTATTTAAGTGACTGACTCAACCTGAAAAAAAACATAACACATAGCATAACATACCATTTCGACAACAACAAAAAAACATTTCCCTTTTGAAATTACATACAGATGATTAAAGGCACAATATAAATATGCAAACCAATTAATTAAAAAAACACAAATACACATACACTAGTGTGATAGCTGAACTGTAGGTTGAACTCAAGATGCTTGTGTGGGCCATACTCATCATTCGCCAATAAAATTAGAGTTTGGAAACCCCTATTATGCATAAATGTGCCATTTTAAAACGATGCTAGCTGTGATTTATTTGTCCAAATAAGAGAATGACTGAAGCTTTTCATTGGGATTCTCTCATTTAAAATAAAATGTCGCCAATTTGTTAAAGTGGGGCATGTGTTTCTGATCAAACCTCGACTTTTACTGGCATTTCTGGAAAGAGGCAACATTTTCCACATTTCCTGTGGGCTTCATGTTGCACCAATTACGGCTCATTGCTTTATCCGCATCAGCTAAATGTTCCAGATCAGATGCACAATGAAAATTCTATCTTTTTAAGCTTTTTTTTTTTAAAACGCCGAAAATTCAAGCTTTGGTCAGCATTTCGCGGGCCAAAAAATGGCCTTTGGAATTTCCTGCCAGTCTCGGTGGCGAGATGTCATTTGCAAACGTTTAAACACTTGACGCCTAATTGAAGGAAAGCATAACTGTAAGACTGTGAAAAAACGCCACTCAATTCACCTCTACTATGTTGTTTTTCCTGCTTAGGGATTTCCTGGCGACTTCGGAGAGAGAGGACCCCCTGGACCGGACGGGAACCCCGTAAGTCAATTTCTACAATACCTGGGTTCATTTTGAAACCAATTTACGGTAATCCCTCGATTATCGCGGTTAATTTAGACCAGACGTGGCCGCGATAAACGAAAAACCGCGAAATAGGGTCACCCCTATCTTGCAAATTTCAGCGTGGATTTTCACATTTGTATGAATTTACACCCAAAAAATGTACTTAACAAAAAATTCCCACAGAAAAAAAATCAGCAATGTAGGGAAGCCGTGAAAGTTGAAGCTACGTTATTCGGGGGATCACTGTACTAGCAAATGCAAGGATTTTATGTCCAATCCAAAAATCATTTTGTAAAATCTAAAAAAATATATATAAAAAAAGCTCAAATAATCATTGTTTTAGATCTATTAAAAAATGAATATTCAGGGCCTTTAATCCAGTTCATTTAATCCATTTACCAAAAAAAATCCAAATATACCTAAAATGGTCCGGCCCACATGAAATCGAATTGACATTAAAGCGGCCCGCCAACCAACCCGACCGAGTCTGACACCCTTGCTTTAAAGCATGGAAAATAAAACCCGGTCTACAAAAGTTTGGATCCAGCAACTTTCATATTGATCCAAAATCGAAGGCAGTGTCCAGTTCTTGGGATGGACTCCCATCTTCTGAGCTCGCAGCTTGCCCCCTCCCCCTCCCCCACCTTCATTTCCTGTCTAATGCAGGAAGTAGGTCACATTCGATTGCCTTCATCTCGGTTTCCATTGTGGCCATGCTGAGCCATCTTTCCCCCGCATGGCTGAAGCTCCGGAACAGGAAGGGGGCGTGGCCGGGACAACAAAACTCTCTGTGTGTTCGATGCCAAGCGCCCAGTCAGCGGGACGAACTGAAATTAAAACCCGGTAGATTTCATTCTTTTGCGGATCTTTGGGTCTCATCCCTCAATTTTTTTGTTTCTCAGGGTAACCTGGGAGCTCCCGGCCCACCTGGAGTCCACGGTCTACTCGTAAGTACCGCGACGGGCCCGTCCACAGTATTTACTCGCGTATAAGCCGCATTTGTCGGACAAAAAAATGATGACTAAATCAAGGGTACAGCTTATATGCGCATAAAAAGATGACATGTACGAAACTGCAAGGTAACAACGCCATAACACCATGACGCCATAACGCCATGACACCATAACGCCATGACGCCATGACGCCATGACGCCATAACGCCATAACGCCATGGCGCAAGACAATACGACCAATACGGTGATTTATTTCAAAATTGAGAAAAGATAAACAGATAGCCAGAGTCGCTTTGATTTTGAAATTTCGGTTTTATTTCTTTTTCAAAAGTGACAACTATTGCAGTAATATGAACCATCAAAAGAATTGAGATATTTTGACATTAAAAGCAATATGGCTGCCACATGTTAAACTTCTGGTAAAAATAATTGTAATTTCTGTCATTAAAAAGCATCAGGTTTTCATCAAGATAGATTTTTTTTCTTTTTTGAAATGGAATCATTTGATATTTTGCATTTACAAAGGCAGGCATATTAACTGCATTATGATTTTGACCCTAATAATGTGCTTTTGATTCATAAATTATCTCAGAAATACCCCATGCGATGATTTTTCCTAAGAACATATTTCAAAGTAACATATTTGTACTCCCTATTGAAACCATGAATATGGAGGTGAAAATTGGGAATGACTAGGCGGCTTATACGCGAGAAATTGTCAAATTCAACCATTTTAAGGCAATTTTAAGGGTGCTGGTGGCTTATATGCAAGTAAATACGGTACCCGTCCTCGCTCATCCGTCTTTTATGCCTGACGTTCCTGAAGGGTGAGCTGGGTCCCGCTGGCATCATGGGTTTACCTGGACGAGCAGGACACAAGGTAAATACTGGACTCGGTCTTTGTGGTCATGCAGAATTTTTCAGAAAATGTCCTGCTATGTCTCAGATTTTTTGCTTTTTGCTTTCAAGGGTGTGCCGGGAAATTTGGGTGAACCTGGACTGAAAGGTGATAAGGTGATCTGCACATGTATTTCTCCCAATATTCATCCTCAAACATCATAACTCCTCATTAACAACGTGAATTTAGCGTTAGCGCTTAGCGGTAGTCTGTCCAATTTCGAAATGTACGCATTGATTACTGCCAACTGGATTTGACATCTAGGGCCGTCAATAGGTTAAACGACTACTCCACCCACAATAACCATGTGATAACGTAATTTCATAGATTTTAACTCATTGCCTGCTATTGACAAGGTTAGCTGTCAAATTCATATAAACAGGGAGGACTGGTTGACATTGCTGAATTTCTTTGCCCAAAGTCTAATCCATTTTTGACTGGGAAGGGCGGCAAGTCCTCTATAAAGGCTTAAAATGTGAGACTAAATATAACTGGAATTATTTTACCGATGCAACCAATATTTTTAATAGCAAATCATAAATAAATAGCGTCAGTTATTGTACGAAACGTGTTATCAGAAAGCAAAATGGTTGATAGATATTAGTTTTGACATTTTTGATGACTCGCACAGTTTGCGTATGTCGCTCTGATTGGTCGGCAACCGCAATGCGGTTACGCGGCGTCTGAAGCGGAGTCGAACCGCGGTTCGCGACTGGTTTTGCAGTGATTATGCTTTTTGATGGACAGGATATTTTTGGCAGATTTTGGCAAAAACTGTAAGAGGTTAAATCGTGCATGAAGCGGGCTAACTTAACCTTGAATCTTGTTCAAATCCAGCACTTGACACGGGGTGGCTTACAAATACAAAGCTGATGTTGTACTTTTATGGTTTAATTGTTTTGTGTGTCTTTGTTTGTGTTTGTTAGGGAGACGATGGCTTACCCGGAGAACCGGGCGAGGCGGGTTTCAAAGGCGACAAGGTAAATTAATTCATTTGACAGAGTTTGAATGTGTCAATGACTATATTGGTACTTTTTTTAGGGACTCCAAGGGGCACCTGGGATATCGGGACCATCTGGAAATCCTGGACTAAAGGTGCGCTTTATATAATCTTAACCCATGGGTGTCCAGACTTTTGTCTCTTTCAACTTAAATATTCTTAAACTTTATTTTTTTAAGGGAGAATCAGAATTGGGTAAAAAAAAAAAATTGCAATCCGGTGGTTTAGTGGTTAGTGTGTCGGCTCACAGTTCTGGGGTCTTGGGTTTGAATCCAGGTCAGTTCGACTGTGTCAAGTTTGCATGTTAACCTGCGTGGGTTTCCTCCGGCTACTCTGGTTTTCTCCCACATGCCAAAAACATGCATGCTAGGCTAATTGTATGCTAAATTCCCTCTACGTATGAGTGTGAACATGAATGATTGGCTATCTTTTCGTCCCCTGTGATTGGCTGGCCACCAATTCCGGGTCCTAGGAGCAAGAGTGGCTTCCGCTTACGAGTTTCAGCGTGGATTTTCACATTTTTATCAACTTCAAAAATATATATATTTTTATTGATAATTAATAGCGAAAAAAAATCACAAAGTAGTGAATTCGCGATAATCGAGGGATTACCGTATTAGCATTTGGTCTGTTGTACAATAATTCTACTACAAGGGTGTCAGACTTGGTTCGCGGGCCGCGTTGACGTCAACTCGATTTCATGTGGGCCGGACCATTTTAGATATATTTAGATTTTTTTAATAAATGGATTAAAAGAACTGGATTAAAATCCCTAAATATTCCGTTTTTATAGATCTAAAACAATGTTTATTTTAGCATGTTTTAAATATATTTTTAGATTTTACAAAATGATTTTTGAACTAAAAACAGAAAAAAATGATTAAAAAATTGCAATTATTGATTTAAAAGGGGGGAAATCAGGAAATTTAATATACATCTATACTCTTCATTTGAATTTGATCCTAAAACAGAAAATCAGCACTCATCATTGACTTTCCCGGTCCACACAAAATGATGCGGCGGGCCAGATTTGGCCCCCGGGCCGCCCCTTTGACACAAATGTTCTACTATATCGAGCACTCTGTGGAAATGTATTGTCTATGAGTTAGTAATACAATTTTGGGGTTCTGTTGACATTGATCTTGCTACTTTTTAGGGTCACCCCGGTGACAAAGGCCCCGACGGTCCAGCCGGGCCCCCTGGCTTAGAGGTAGGACATAAAACACTTGATGGACAAAAAACCCCTAATAACAATATCATAGTGTAGATGATGCTTGGTTGTAGGGTTTCCCAGGTGACATCGGCCCGCCGGGTCAGAACGGCCCCGAGGGGCCAAAGGTCGGTCCATGTACATAAATAAGCGCCTTGTAAAATGTGGCGAATGTTGAATTTGACCGTGGCGTCCCTCCCCAGGGTAGGCAAGGCACGCGAGGGTTTCCCGGTCCGCAAGGAACATCTGGACTCAACGTGAGAAACAGTTAAGGAAAGATTCTTCCGTCTTCTCGTCCGTTCTGACGCTTGCTTTTCAATAGGGGGACGAGGGGCCGGTCGGGCCAGCCGGGCCCTTGGGGATCGAGGTGAGTGGCAATTGGACGAAAAACTCAACGGTCCTGTGAATCGGACCACTTGAATTGAATGCCTTTGGAAATGTTATGGCGTTTTAAACATGCATTGACAGCGTGTGCGGTCGATTGGTCGCCGGTCGATTGGTCGTCGGTCGCCGGTCGATCGGTCGCCGGTCGATCGGTCGCCGGTCGATCGGTCGCCGGTCGATCGGTCGCCGGTCGATCGGTCGACGGTCTTTTGGTCGCCGTCTTTTGGTCGCCGGTCTTTTGGTCGCCCCGACCGCGACAACGGGCGACCAAAAGACCGACGACCAAAAGAGCGGCGACAAAACAAGGTAAAACAAGACGTTCTACGCATGAATAAAAGCCAACAATGGCCATGAGCAGTTTCACTGAGCCGATGTGTGAGTGTAGAAGAGTTTGTATGTACATGCTTACATACATGATTTTTGGAATCCAAATTTTGCGGCTAGCATTGCCGTTCCAACCTGCAACGATGTTTAGAACCGGGTTGAAAGTCTTTCTCATTCTGCAGCGCATTCTCGGTGTGGCTTTGTGTTCAGGGCAGACCTGGGAGACCAGGATTCCAAGGACCTGGAGGCCTGGACGGACTCGAGGTCAGACCACCAGAACACGGAAACCCACTTGGGTTCTTGCGTGATCCAAATGTTCGAAATAAAATGGCATGTTTTCCTCAATGCACTCAAAAAATGACATGCATTTCCTTTTTGTCAGGGCGAGACCGGGATAACCGGAGAAGTCGGGACTTTTGGAGAAAGGGTAAAAAACGCTTTGGTCCGTGCAAAGTGGCCATGAAAGAAAAACCGATTAATGTTCTTCTTGTCTTGTTCCGTCAGGGTTTACCCGGCTTTCTGGGGACCACCGGGGAGATGGGCGCTGCCGGAGAAATGGTTTGCTCCTTTATTTTATGCATTCTATTTTTCGTGTTCTAACTGAGGTTTTCGTCACCAGGGCGATCGCGGGAAAACCGGCACTCCCGGACCTCCGGGGGAATCGGGGTCCATGGTAAGGAGAAGCTTTAATAAAATGGCAAATTGATTAGATTAGATTAGATAACTTTATTCATCCCGTATTCGGGAAATTTCATTGTCACAGTAGCAAGAGGGTGAGAATACAGACACAGAAAAAGACATTTTAGACATAAATAAGTTAATAATAAATACATAAGTAAATAAATAAATAAATTATTAAATATATAAATTAATTAATTAATTGGGTGAGAATACAGACACAGCAAAATACATTTTAGACATAAATAAGTTAATAAATAAATACATAAGTAAATAAATAAATAAATTATTAAATATATTAATTAATTAATTAATTGGGTGAGAATATAGACACAGCAAAATACATTTTAGACATGAATAAGTTAATAAATAAATACATAAGTAAATAAATTAATTATTAAATATATAAATTAATTAATTAATTGGGTGAGAATACAGACACAGCAAAAGACATTTTAGACATAAATAAGTTAATAAATAAATACATAAGTAAATAAATTAATTAATTATTAAATAAATAAATAAATTAATTAATTGGGTAAGAATACAGACACAACAAAATAAATTTTAGACATAAATAAATAGGTAATACATAAGTTAATAAATAAATACATAAGTAAATAAATGAATAAACTAAGTAATTTATTTATGTATTATTAAATATAGAAATAAATAAGCATGTTCATTTAACAATCATTAGGCTCTGATCTGGATCGGAAGTGTTTCGCCGAAAGCCTCGCCTAACATAAACGACCTGCCACAGCAGCTGCTTGTGAAGTCATTCCTTTGATTTTGAACACCTTCATTTCGGCGCCCTTTGTTGGTCATGGGACCACTAAGTTTCCAGACTCAATTGTTGTAAATATTTTGTTACCTTACAATTTTTTACAGACTATTACAATTTTTAGATGGCTAGACGCATATGAAATCTAATTCAACTTTATTTCACATTCACAAAATCTACTGTAAAAAAATCAATACAGTCACGATAATGTATGAACCACACACACACACACTTACATTTTAAAAGTGTGAGACTATAGTGTAAGTATTAAGGTAACTAGCGATGTTTGATTAGCGAAACCTTAGGCCGAGTTGACAGGTTAGTTGAATTCTCTCAAATCGACAGATTAAGGCAATAAACCAATCAGGTTAGGGAATCACCGCAGTTCCGTTTGTTCTTTCAGGGTCATACTGGAATACCTGGAGAAACCGGTCTACCTGGGATGGAAGGGAACCCAGTAAGTCAAATGCTACATACATGCTAGCCACTTACTTAATTAAGAAAGAGTCCGATTTTCAGTTATGTCTACTTAAAATTTTAGCTTAGTTTAGAACGTTTTGGTTTTGGACAATGCGGATTACAGTGTATGTATTTGCAATTTTTTTAGGGACCTCCCGGATTGAGGGGTTCAGGTGGCACCAGGGGACCCAAAGGTGTGGAGGTCAGTCCATAAAATCTTACCCGTGGCTGCCATTGCTCGCTCAGGGCGCCGCCATCTTCCTGGTTGTACCGCTCACGTGACTTCCTTTTTGAATTTGTCTACGTGCAGGCAACACCCTTTCGGAATCCAGTAATCCATTTATACACTATCTCATAAATATCATGTACGATGATTTTTTTTGAAAGATTTTCCCTTCAAAGTAACAAATTTGTGCTCCCTATTAAAACCATGAATACGGAGATGAAAATTGTGAATAAGAGGGTGGCCTATATGCGAGAAATTGTAAAATTCAACCATTTTAAGGGTATGGCCGCACTCTTAATTGCTTTTAAATCGTTGAATTTTTACAAATTCTCGCAAATCTATTCATGGTTTTAATAGGGAGTAAAAATGTGTTACTCTAATCTAATACATTCATAAAGCGAATCCACCATGAGCAATCTATCCCATCAGTATTGTGTTGGAAAAGATTGTAGGAAGAAGTCCGACATATTTTCTAGCTCCGCCCCTTGGTCTTGATCATGACGTGTCAATCAAATTGCTGGGCAACTGGGGGTCACGTGGTGACACACATATTCATGGTCTTGCTTTTTATCGGTAGAGAAATTGTAAAATTCAACCATTTTAAGGGTATGGCCGCACCCTTAATTGCTTTTAAATCGTTGAATTTTTACAATTTCTCGCAAATAATCAATTCATGGTTTTAATAGGGAGTAAAAATGTGTTACTTTGAAGACAAAATCTTAACAAAAATCATCGCACGTGCTATTTCTGAGATACTGTGTTAATCAAACGCACATTATTAGCGTCAATATCAAAAGAAAGTTAGTAATTAATCCAGTAATGGTTGTTTTCTTACTGCAAAACAGAAAATAACCAACAAATACTAAATGTCAATTTGCCGACATCTACTAGTGAAAAGGAGTATAGCCATGCTGTAAGTTTTATGCGCATATAAGCCGTATCCTTAATTCAGTCATCATTTTTTTCAGTTACAAATACGGCTTATATGCGAGAAAATACGATATACGCAGAGGCGTATATAAATACTGTAGATCCTTCAAAGTTTGAGCAGCTTGAGTGCAAATATAGCGGGGAAAAAAAACGGTCTTTATCAAGTGTTTCCATTGTGGGATGAATTGCAATAAATAAAAATAGCGACCGTCTCCAAATCTGGATTTGACGGACTGACTTAAATGAAGACAAATGTCTCCAAGTCAAGTCACTTGATGTTTAAAAACCACATCAGTCATCGAATGTCCTCGTTTTCTTCGCAATGTGTCGATGAAAGCTTTATTTATGTTTGATTTTTTTCCACTCTTGAGGGCCCGAGGGGTCCAGATGGCGCGTTTGGGGAAGACGGCGCCGCCGGGCTAAAGGTGAGCAAAGTAACATTTGTCAGACGCCGTTATATAAATATTATTATAAAGTCTTTGCTTATCAAATGTCAGAGTCTATTTGGAGAGCAGATATCGGCTAATTGGACGCTTGGATCAACATCTTGTCCGCCGCGCAAAGTCAATCTCGCACCAGTTGTCATAAATAGCTCTTTTCATCCGCTTTGTTTTGTGCGAGAGATTATTTTGAACATGTGAGGAGCTTCTTTTTGATGAGAGCCTTTGTTTTGATGAATAAAGCCAATTAAAAAGTCCTCGCTTCGTTAGCGTTGGGCGAGCTGTTTTGCATTTTTTTTTGTGGGGGGAGGGGACTCACTGGAATCTGTTGTTTGCAGGGTCCGGATGGGCCGCCAGGAAAGTTGGGATTTGTTGGGGATCAGGTAAACCGACTTGGAATGCAAAAAAAAACATTTGAAAACTTCTGCAAAAAAAAAAAAAAAGAATGAATGAAAATGTTTTTGAAATCATCCTGTATTACGTGATATACCATGACATAATTATGGTATTTGTAAAATTAAAAAGTGTCCTTCATATCTGGCAGGGGAAACTCGGCGAGCCTGGTGAAATTGGGCCAAATGGATTTCCAGTAAGAACCTTTTTTTAATGGCTATTAACTCATTCGTTGCCAGTCAGTTCATTAAAAACTGAAGGACTTTTTTTTTTGGTTTCTCATTTTAGGGCGTGCAGGGACACTCTGGACCTCCAGGGGACAAAGGTCTTGCCGGAGACGCGGTGAGTCCAATTTCCCAAAAACGGTCATTTTTATTCCAGAAAAATAAAATTAAATGTATACATGCATACAAAAAAATGGCTGAATGTTAAGACCAACTATATGTATACAAGTGCATCGATGTGTGTGTATATATATATATATATATATATATATATATATATATATATATATATATATACACATATATGTATGTATATGTATGTATATGTATGTATGTATATATATATATATATATATATATGTATGTATATGTATGTGTATATATGTAGTATATATGTATATGTAGTATATATGTATATGTAGTATATGTATATGTAGTGTATATATATATATGTATATGTAGTATATATATATGTATATGTAGTATATATGTATATGTAGTGTATATATGTAGTATATATGTATATGTAGTATATATGTATATATATATGTATATGTAGTATATATATATATATATATATATATATATATACTTCAGCAACATGCATATTAATTTATTTATTACCTATTTATTTATGTCTAGGGTGTCTTTTCCTGTGTCTGTATTCCCACTCTCTTGCTACTGTAACAATGGAATTTCCCGAATACGGGATGAATAAAGTTATCTAATCGAATCTAATCTAATACATTCATAAAGTGAATCCACTATGAGCAATCTATCCCATCAGAATTGTGTTGGAAAAGATTGTAGGAAGAAATCTGACATCTTTTCTAGTCCCGCCCCTTGGTCTCGATCATGACCTGTCAATCAAATTGCTGGGCAACTGGGGGTCACAAGGCGACACACATATTCACGGTCTCGCTTTTTGTCGGTAGGGAGCTGCCGGCCCTCCAGGAACAGTCGGGCCAATGGGGGAGATGGGACTGTTGGTGAGTCACCTTTCAAAAGTGCTTCTAGAAAACTCCAAAATAAAAAATTAATCACTGAACGCAGTCTGTTTTTTACTTTAAGGGTCTACCGGGAAAAGCTGGCGATGGAGGACCACCTGGTGAGCCTGGAGACAAGGTGTGCTCATTTTTTTAGGGACACCCACGTACGCAGTAAGCTAGCACGTCAGACCGGTTCTTGCCATGTAGCCGCTTTCAACGTATAGTGCGCAAAAAATGCTAATAAGGCTAAGACTGCCCAATTAAAGGGAAAATATATATATATATATATATAGTACAATTTCTATTTCTATTTGGGGGGGGGTAATTTTTTTTTGAGGCGGCCTGAGTGGTTAACGCGTGGGTTTCGCAGTTCTGGAGTCTAGGGGTTCGTTCCCAGGCGGACTGTGTGGGTTTTCTCTGGAGGAGACAAACAACCATTCATGGCTAAGGGCAATTTAGCATACAGTTAGCCTAGCATGCATGTCTTAAGGACATGAGAGGAAACCGGAGTACCCGGAGAAAACCCATGCAGGCCCGAGGAGAACATCCAAACTCCATGCAGGTGGACTGACCTGGATTCGACCCCAGAACTGTGAGGCCGGCGCGCTAACCACTCATCCGCCGGGCCACCTAGCATTAATACATTGTTTATATTAGATCAAATATTCAAGTTCATGATTCTTTTCCATATTTGACTGAAGGATTTGATTTATTTGCAGGGCGACACGGGTCCAGCGGGCGACTTTGGGGAGCAGGGACTGACTGGCCAGAGAGTGAGTATCCACTACTCTACTGGTGTCAAACTGGTGGGCCAACAAATTTTAAATCTTGTGTGTCGTCGACCTGTTAAAATTAAATTCAACCCATAGAACAGCAATAAAAGAGGGATACAGTAATCCCTCGATTACCGCAGTTAATTTAGACCAGACATGACCGCGATAAACGAAAAACTACAACGTAGGGTCACCCCTATTTAAAAAATAAATTAAAAAATGTGTATTTGTTTTGTTTGTTTTACTTCAGTGCTGAGTCCTAGTAGCAAGCGGAGGACAGGGGCGTGGCTTCCGCTTGCGAGTTTCAGCATGGATTTTTACATTTTTATGAATTTACACAAAAAAATCTGCGATGTAGTGAAGCCGTGATATTCGAGGGAATACTGTATTACATACATGAATATACTTGCACCTGTTCTACATATTTTTGACTATTTTGCTCCGAAGGGTGAGCAAGGCATCGACGGCGAGTCCGGATCAAGTGGACCCGATGGCGTTAAGGTGAATATCCAATCTGCCAAATTATGGTTAAATATCATTTATGATTTTTTTTAAATGTTCCCTTATGAATTGGAGTGTTTTTTAAAAGAGAATAAAATAAGAGAAATGAGGCTAAGAGCCACAGGATATACAAAATATGTAGCAAAAAGTCACATTTATTTTGGCCTGGAGCCGCATGTGGCTCGAGAGCTGCATGTGTTCGCCACCCCTGACCTATAGTATACATCGTAAGTATCGATTTGTGTGTGGTTTAATGTTCCAGGGAGAGAAAGGGGACACCGGCACAGAAGGTGGCAAGGGAGACACGGGTGCAATTGGTCAGAAAGGGGAAGATGGTCCCTGTGGACCTCCTGGACGTCCTGGTTTGAGGGTGAGTGTCCATTGTCCCCGTCAACAATGCCTTCTTTTCAGTCACTTCAAATCCTTAGACCGCAAATATATTTAAAGAATTGTATTTTTTTTTAATTGGCAAACTGGGAATAATCTGTTTTATTTATTCAATTTTAAAAAAAAAATGATTACAATTTTTTGAATACGTAACAAATTGAAAGACTTTTTAATTTTTTTTGCTTTAAAACAACAATAATTTAAAATGTGAAAAAAAACAAAAAGAGGAGTACAGTCTTCCCTCGATTATCATGACTTCACTTATCGCTAATTCACTTCTTTGCGATTTTTTTTTCTGCATTTTTTTTTTAAAATTATTTATTCATTTTTTTTAAGTTCATAAAATGTGAAAATCCATGCTGAAACTCAGCACTGAAGAAGAAAACAAAAAGTTATAGGGGTAATCCGACTTTGCGATTTTTCAATTATCGTGGCCATGTTTGGTCGACATTAACTGCGATATTCGAGGGATTACTGTAAATAATCTTAATGTGAATTTTATCATATAGTTGACATCATATACATATTTATTTATTTATTAACTTATTTATGACCTATTTATTTATGTCTAAAACGTTGTTTCCTGTGTCTGTATTCTCACCCTCTTGCTACTGTGACAGTGAAATTTCCCGAATACGGGATGAATAAAATTATCTAATCTAATCTAATAAGGGGCTGCCGCTTTGACACCCGAGATTTAAACGTATTCTGCTTCACAGGGCCAAGAAGGCAAAGCGGGCGTGATGGGCGAACTGGGAAAAGCAGGAAGCAAGGTGAGTTCACGTTCCCCTTCAAATTCATTTGCCGTATCGACAAAAATACGCCTCTCGTCAGGGGACCAAAGGACAGCGAGGTCACGCGGGGGAGAAGGGCCCAGTAGGAGGTGAGGGAACCCCCGGATTTGTCGGACCCAAGGCCGCCAGAGGGACCGTAGGACCAGCGGTAAGACAACCCTCGACGGACCGATGGGCGGAGTTTGTTTGCTTTTGGAAAAAAAGTGGATTCTTTTCTCTAGGGAGTTCCTGGAAGAACGGGACAGATAGGAGAAACGGGAATTCCGGGCTACCAGGTATGCAATAAAAGCTTCTTTTTTACACGTCCAATCCATTTTGACTGGGAGAAGTGGCCAATATTCCCACCAAGTCCTCAAAGTTTGTACAAATTGGACATTTATCGATGTCAAACACAAGGACTGAGTTCAATCTTTTTTTTTTCATTCATTTTCTGAACTGCTTATCCTCACAAGGATCACAGAGGGTGCTGAAGCCTATGCCAGTTAACTACGGGCACCCTAAATTGGTCAGCCAATCGCAGGGCATGACAATATTCACATTCATAGCTAGGAACAATTTAGCATATAATTAGGCTGGCATAATTAGCCTAGCGTGCATGTTTTTGGGACATGGGAGGAAAGCAGAGTAAGATAGGCGGGGGGTGCCGGAGCCTATCAGTTGTGGCCAGCCAATCGCAGGGCACAAGAAGACAAACAACCAATCAGCAGAGACAATTTAGCGTACAATTAGCCTAGCTAGCATGTTTTTGGGGATGTGGGAGGAAACCGGAGTACCCAGAAAAACCCACACAGGCATTCACACGTCCGTTATTGGTCAATTAGGACACGCAAACTCCACACAGTTCGAACAGGATCGAACCCTCGACCCCACAAATGCGAGCCCCTCACGCTAACCACTTTACCATCGCGCCGCGGAGTTTAATTCTAAGAAAAATGTTTTTACGGGCCAAAAAAAGCTGTATTTTCTTTACTTTGTCGATATGTGATGAAGGGATTGTGTTTTTACAGGGTCATAAAGGACTTCAAGGCTCCCAAGGACCACACGGAGCAAAAGGTGAAAAGGTATATTGGGAATTTCATCTTTACCTGTTGTAGTTTTCAACCAGTGTTGTTAAAGGGTTAACCCGTCATCGATTAGCAACGCAGACGAATTTAATTTGGATTCAGCATAACACAATATGTAAAGCGGGTAAAAATCTGGACAGAAACACTTGTACTATTGTTGTCATTTGTAGCAAATTTTGGCTTATTAATTAATCCCAATTGTTGTCACGTATGCGAACCGAGCGGCCAACTACCATTGTCACGCTTTGTTTTCCGATTTGTTGCTTGCCGTTTTGAATTACGTTTAAGTTGTGGAAGGAAGGCTTTCATTTGACATATGCGCGACACATGACGCTGTAAAAGTGTCCGCACGTCCGTTATTGTTCAATTAGTGGAATAAAGACCTCGACAGACATGTTGAGTCATAGCCCCGCGTTTTAGCAGCTGCTCTTATGAAATGACAGGATTTTTTTTACTGTATTGGCCCGAATATAAGACGACCCCAATTATAAGACGATTACTTCTTTTTCAAGACTCATCATTTTGAACACCAAATTCAATTTTTATACACAAAATAATGTCAGTAGATCTGAAATCAATGATTTAACGATATATTGGAGAGAAAAAGCATGTTATTTTGCCTCATTCAAATAATACAAAAACTGCCTATCACATCTTAATATGTGAATATTTAAATATGTAAAGTGTAATCACATTTTTAAATGAATAGCTTCTGATTTTTGAAATGTAAATGAACCAAAAAAACATTAAAATTGCAATAACTGTACTAACCATCGTGTTTAGCGTTCGCTTTAAAGTTATCTAGTGCCATCTAGCATTGTGAATGGATATGTTGTGTTGTGTTATGTCTGAAATGTCTTTTGCTGTGTCTGTATTCTCACCCACCTTGCTACTGTGAAAATAACATTTCCCAAATACGGGATGAATGAAGTTATCTAATCCAATATAGTTTAATGTCTAGTCCCCGAATGTAAGACGACCGACATTTGCAGTTTTATTTCAATTTTAAAAAAAACATCGTCTTATATTCGGATGTTTGTGTCGCTTTAGGGTGAGCAAGGGGAGGACAGCAAAATGGCGGGACCCCCAGGTTGCCCAGGTGACAGAGTGAGTTGAATTTTTATTTGCTACCCTCGTTAAAATATGACTCTGTTTGTCTTAATTTAGACCAGACATGGCCGCGATAAACGAAAAACCGCAAACTAGGGTCCCCCCTATTTTAAAAAAATATATAATTTTAAAAAATATATATTTATTTTGGTTTTTTTACTTCAGTGCTGAGTCCTAGTAGCAAGTGGAGAAAAGGGGCGTGGCTTCCTCTCGCAAATTTCACCGGGGATTTTCACATTTTTATGAACTTAAAAAAAAAATCCCCCAGAAAAAAAATATGCGATGTAGTGAAGCTGCGATATTCGAGGGATTACTGTATTTATAATTACTGTACATATGATTATGTATATTGATTACTGTACGTATGTATGTACAATGACAATTAAGCTTTCAATTCAATACAGAAATATGGAGAGAGAGAGAGAAATAAAAGCCTAAACTCTCTTCTTTCAACCCCCGCAAACATTTTTTATTACATAATTGGCATAAGAACATATGTTGCTTCCACTAAAATCACCTGTTTTGGCTTGAAAGAGTAGATTTAGTCAAAACATGTCCTATTTTTAGTGCTTGTTTTACCCTAACCTACATACAATTTGCCTTTTTAATAGTGATGAGTTAAACAGGGAGGCAGTAAATCTTTCCGTTTGAAAGCCGCTGTGCTTGGTTGGGGGAGAACGAGAGAAAACATCTGTTTTATCTTCTGTGATTTGGCCCACTTTTGCTGTGGTTTCATCTTCCTGTCCTCCATGACAGGGCCCTCAAGGTAACCGAGGGGAAAGGGGAGAAGCAGGTGACCCCGGATATCTCGTAAGCAAATTCCACAATAGCCTGATTGTGTTTTTCATGCAGTTATAGGATCAAATATTTGATTTATGTATTTATTTATTTTTCAATTTGGCAGGGACCAACAGGTGTTGATGGAGAGAGAGGTCAAGCCGGTGCCACAGGACTTCCTGTGAGTATAAAAAACTGAAAAAATGGTGGCCAAAACAGACCTAGGGTTCACATCCTGGGACATTATTATTATTACGGTAATACCTCGACATACGAGCAATTTGAGATAGGTGTAAAATTTTGAGGAAATATTTATCTTGAGATACGAGAACAATTTTGATATACAGACGCTCCCCTACTTACGAACAACGGTACATACGAACATGTCATGAACATATTTTGAAGGGAAGACAAAAGCAAACAACCCTCGATAGGTTGCATCTGAAAGTCAGGGTGGAGGCGGGGCCAATAGTGTCAACCCAAGAGAAGAAAGGTATCAAAATGTCAAACAAAATTAGAATTAAGTTTAGTGTAAGGTTGGATTAAACCTATTTTTGAGGGTGTCTGCATCGTAATCCAAGTTTATTTAAATTTGTTTATGTTATGTTACGAGCGCGTTGCCGTGCAAAAAGTTTTTTTCAAAGAGTGACGGCTCATTTCAGGGAGATCCCGGCCCCGGAGGAAAACCAGGACCCAAAGGATCCAAAGGTGAACAAGTAAGGACTACCTTAGGCGACAGATGCGCTTGAGTTTGTTTAAAAGTCTAATATGCACTTTTTGCATTAACTCCAGGGTCAGAAAGGAAAATGTGGGACGAGAGGGAAGTCTGGGAGTAAAGGAGCACCGGTGAGTTAAATACACCCTCGTTTGGAAAGAGCATTATGGTGAAAGTTCGTTAGAAAATTGCCCTTAGCGTCCTTTTTAAAACCATGAATATGGAGGTGAAAATTGTGAATCAGGGGGCGGCTTATACGAGAGAAATTGTCAAATTCAACCATTTTAAGGCCATTTTAAGGACGCGGCTTATACGTGGAGGCGGCTTATATGCGAGAAAATATGGTAGGAGTTTGAAAAAATTGAAAATGTCAGCCAAGCATTATAGCAAATGCAATTTGTATTTGTTTTTAAAGTCTTTATTATGTATCCAATTTGTGGCCGGTGCAATTTATAATCCGTAAAATATGGTTTTTATTGTGACCAGGGTCCAGATGGCCTCCCTGGCTTCCGAGGTCTGGCAGGCGGAGGGGGTCTTGAGGGCCTTCAAGGAATAGATGGACCTCCTGGTCAAGATGGGATCCAAGGCACCAAAGTAAGAACACTTTCATTGCTTGATTCAACATTTAGACTCCTCCCACTGAGTGTATATGTCATTTTGTGTTCAGGGGGGGCAGGGAGAAGATGGAGTCTTGGGTCTAGCGGGGAAAAGTGGACCCTGGGGTAGTTCTGGTGAAACTGGTCTCCCTGGAGTGCAAGGTTCTTTTGGACCTCAGGTGAGGATGGGTTTTTCCTCGTAATACCGGTATCGGTGGGTCGTCACATTTTTTGGTGTGTGTGTGATAAAGGGTGAACGGGGTCTCCCGGGTCAAAGTGGACCCCAAGGAACGAGAGGGCCCCCCGGTGGACTGGGATTGATGGGGAACCAAGGAGGGAAGGGCTCCAAAGGGCAACCAGTGAGAACGCGTCATGCCACCTGAGCTAGTTGAAATACTAATGAAGTACCGCCATGATACCATGCAATTTTCTAATATTTCAGGGGGATGTTGGTGAACAAGGATTTGCAGGCGTGTCGGGTGTGTTTGGACCCAAGGTAGGATTGCATTGCAGTCTTTTTCAACTTTTTCAATTCCAATGCATTGTCCTCTTCTGAACTCTGTGACCTTTGACTTTTCCTTTTCTCATCCCATCGCCCATCTTTTTTTGTTAAACAAAAATGACTATTTATAGTAAGGCCTTTTTTTCCATTTAAAAAAATAACCATGTATATTAAGGCTTTTTGTTAAAAAAAAGACCATATATAGTAAGGCTTTTTATTTTAAAAAGGCCATGTATAGTAAGGCTTTTTTATTAAAAAAGGCCATGTATAGTAAGGCTTTTTTTTCATAAAAAATGACCATGTATAGTAAGGCTTTTTTTCATAAAAAATGACCGTGTATAGTAAGTCTGTGTGTAAGTAAGTGTGTAGTAAGGCTTTTTTTAAATCAGAAAAAGACCATCTTTAGTAAGGCATTTTTTTCTTTAAAAAAAGACCATTTATAGTAGCGTTTTTTTTGTGCAAGAAATGACCATCTTTAGTAAGGCATTTTTTCTTTAAAAAAATGACCATGTATAGTAAGGCATTTTTCTTTAAAAAAATGACCATGTATAGTAAGGCATTTTGTTAAAAAAAGACCATGTAGTGTAAGGCTTTTTTATTTTAAAAAAAGGCCATGTATAGTAAGGCTTTTTTTTTCATCAAAAATGACCATGTATAGTAAGGCTTTTTTTTCGAAAAAAATGACCATGTATAGTAGCGCTTTTTTGTACAAAAAAACGAGCATGTATAGTAAGGATTTTTTTCCACAAAAAAATGACAATGTTTAGTAAGGCTTTTTTTCGTAAAAAATGACCATGTATAGTAAGGCTTTTTTGTTTAAAAATGACTATGTATAGTAGGGATATTTTTTCATAAAAAATGACCATGTATGGTAAGGCTTTTTTCTCCATAAAAAAAGACCATCAAATGATGGTTTAATTCATTTTCTGACCTCTGTGACCTTTTGATCTGCAACCGCTTCCATTTTATATGACAACTTTGCCAATAATCCCTCTTGTAATCGTTACCACAAACAAAATGGAACTAAATACATGACCTCCACCTTCCATCAGGTTCATTTACTGACAAAAGTAACAAAAATGATTTTCTTTAGGGACCCCAAGGAGACATGGGCCCAACAGGGATACAGGGACCCAAAGGACCCAGAGGACTGACGGTAAGTAATCCTTGTTTTGCTCATTACTCTCATTTTGCAGTTACAATTACTTGAGTAACTTTTGGATGTACTCCGAAGAATAGTTTTAACAGGGAATACTTTGTTTTTTTACATGTTTACTTGAATCGATTTATGAAAAAAAAACATGACTCTTACTTTGGGCTACACTTGAGTCATTACATTTTTTGAGTTGACTTTATTTTTATTATAACAATAATCCCACGACTCCGTTGCACGCGTGAATCTGATGTTTCAATATGAATCATATGGCGGCTTGAAATCACTCAACAGCGGCGGCCTTGCTTTTTTCAGGGTACGGACGGCGCGTCGGGCCCCGTCGGAATCATCGGCCCCAACGGCCATCCCGTGCGTAGCGTGACACGTTCACTGTCCGACCGTTTTACGGTCCTGCCGGTGACCCGCTGCTTTCGCTCTTTCTTGTCAGGGACTGCAAGGCGACAAAGGAAGTCAGGGGGACGCGGTGAGTGGAAAACTTTTGACAAATCGCTTTACGAGCTCTCTTTTTATTGATTTATTTTGCGTAAGGTTAACTTTTCTGTATGGTGAGGCTTTATTTATTCAAAAGTGACCATGTGTAATAAGGCTTTTTTTCGTTAAAAAAATGACAATGTGTAGTAAGGCTTTTTTCTTAAAAAAACGACCATGTATAGTAAGGCTTTTTTCTTTAAAAAAATGACCATGTATAGTAAGGCTTTTTTTAAAAAATGACCATGTATAGTAAGGCTTTTTTCTTCAAAAAACGACAGTATGGTAAGGCTTTTTTCTTCAAAAAACGATAGTATGGTAAGGCTTTTTTTATTTAAAAAAAACGACATAATATAGTAAGGGTTTTTTATTGACAAAAACGACATAGTATAGTAAGGCTTTTTCTTTAAAAAACGACATTGTATAGTAAGGCTTTTTCTTTAAAAAACGACATAGTATAGTAAGGCTTTTTTTTCCTAAAAAACGACATAGTATAGTAAGGCTTTTTTTCCTAAAAAACGACATAGTATAGTAAGGCTTTTCGTAAAAAACGACATAGTATAGTAAGGCTTTTTTTCGTAAAAAACGACATAGTATAGTAAGGCTGTTTTTCTTAAAAAACGACATAGTATAGTAAGGCTTTTTTTTCGTAAAAAATGACATAGTATAGTAAGGCTTTTTCTTTAAAAAACGACATAGTATAGTAAGGCTGTTTTTCTTAAAAAATGACATAGTATAGTAAGGCTTTTTTCGTAAAAAATGACATAGTATAGTAAGGCTTTTTTTTCGTAAAAAACGACATAGTATACTAAGGCTTTTTTTCGTAAAAAACGACATAGTATAGTAAGGCTTTTTTTCGTAAAAAACGACATAGTATAGTAAGGCTTTTTTTCGTAAAAGACGACATAGTATAGTAAGGCTTTTTTTCGTAAAAAACGACATAGTATAGTAAGGCTGTTTTTCGTAAAAAACGACATAATATAGTAAGGCTGTTTTTCTTAAAAAACGACATAGTATAGTAAGGCTTTTTTTCGTAAAAAAATACATAGTATAGTAAGGCTTTTTTTCGTAAAAAACGACATAGTATAGTAAGGCTGTTTTTCTTAAAAAATGACATGGTAAAGTAAGGCTTTTTCTTTAAAAAACGACAAAGTATAGTAAGGCTTTTTCTTTTAAAAACGACATAGTATAGTAAGGCTTTTTTCGTAAAAAATGACATAGTATAGTAAGGCTTTTTTTTCGTAAAAAACGACATAGTACACTAAGGCTTTTTTTTCGTAAAAAAACGACATAGTATAGTAAGGCTTTTTTTCGTAAAAAACGACATAGTTTAGTAAGGCTTTTTTTCGTAAAAAAACGACATAGTATAGTAAGGCTTTTTTTCGTAAAAAACGACATAGTATAGTAAGGCTGTTTTTCTTAAAAAACAACATAGTATAGTAAGGCTTTTTTTCGTAAAAAATGACATAGTATAGTAAGGCTTTTTCTTTAAAAAACGACATAGTATAATAAGGCTTTTTTTTCGTAAAAAACGACATAGTATAGTAAGGCTTTTTTTTCGTAAAAAACGACATAGTATAGTAAGGCTTTTTTTCGTAAAAAACGACATAGTATAGTAAGGCTTTTTTTCGTAAAAAACGACATAGTATAGTAAGGCTTTTTTTCGTAAAAAACGACATAGTATAGTAAGGCTTTTTTTCGTAAAAAACGACAGTATAGTAAGGCTGTTTTTCTTAAAAAACGACATAGTATAGTAAGGCTTTTTTCGTAAAAAATGACATAGTATAGTAAGGCTTTTTCTTTAAAAAACGACATAGTATAATAAGGCTTTTTTTTCGTAAAAAACGACATAGTATAGTAAGAATTTTTTCGTAAAAAACGACATAGTATAGTAAGGCTTTTTTTCGTAAAAAACGACATAGTATAGTAAGGCTTTTTTTCGTAAAAAACGACATAGTATAGTAAGGCTGTTTTTCTTAAAAAACGACATGGTATAGTAAGGCTTTTTTTCGTAAAAAACGACATAGTATAGTAAGGCTGTTTTTCTTAAAAAACGACATAGTATAGTAAGGCTTTTTTTCATAAAAAATGACATAGTATAGTAAGGCTTTTTTTCGTAAAAAATGACATAGTATAGTAAGGCTTTTTCTTTAAAAAACGACATAGTATAGTAAGGCTTTTTTTTTCGTAAAAAACGACATAGTATAGTAAGGCTTTTTTTCGTAAAAAACGACATAGTATAGTAAGGCTTTTTTTCGTAAAAAACGACATAGTATAGTAAGGCTGTTTTTCTTAAAAAACGACATAGTATAGTAAGGCTGTTTTTCTTAAAAAACGACATAGTATAGTAAGGCTTTTTTTCGTAAAAAATGACATAGTATAGTAAGGCTTTTTCTTTAAAAAACGACATAGTATAGTAAGGCTTTTTTTTCGTAAAAAACGACATAGTATAGTAAGGCTTTTTTTCGTAAAAAACGACAGAGTATAGTAAGGCTTTTTTTCGTAAAAAACGACATAGTATAGTAAGGCTGTTTTTCTTAAAAAACGACATAGTATAGTAAGGCTTTTTTTCGTAAAAAATGACATAGTATAGTAAGGCTTTTTCTTTAAAAAACGACATAGTATAGTAAGGCTTTTTTTTCGTAAAAAAACGACATAGTATAGTAAGGCTTTTTTTTCGTAAAAAACGACATAGTATAGTAAGGCTTTTTTTCGTAAAAAACGACATAGTATAGTAAGGCTTTTTTTCGTAAAAAACGACATAGTATAGTAAGGCTGTTTTTCTTAAAAAACGACATAGTATAATAAGGCTTTTTTTCTTAAAAAACGACATAGTATAGTAAGGCTTTTTTTCGTAAAAAATGACATAGTATAGTAAGGCTTTTTCTTTAAAAAACGACATAGTATAGTAAGGCTTTTTTTTTCGTAAAAAACAACATAGTATAGTAAGGCTTTTTTTCGTAAAAAACGACATAGTATAGTAAGGCTTTTTTTCGTAAAAAACGACATAGTATAGTAAGGCTGTTTTTCTTAAAAAACGACAGTATAGTAAGGCTTTTTTTCGTAAAAAATGACATAGTATAGTAAGGCTTTTTTTTCGTAAAAAACGACATAGTATAGTAAGGCTTTTTTTTCGTAAAAAACGACATGGTATAGTAAGGCTTTTTTTTGTAAAAAACGACATAGTATAGTAAGGCTTTTTTTCGTAAAAAATGACATAGTATAGTAAGGCTTTTTCTTTAAAAAACGACATAGTATAGTAAGGCTTTTTTTTCGTAAAAAACGACATAGTATAGTAAGGCTTTTTTTCGTAAAAAACGACATAGTATAGTAAGGCTTTTTCTTTAAAAAACGACATAGTATAGGAAGGCTTTTTTTCGTAAAAAACGACATAGTATAGTAAGGCTTTTTTTGTAAAAAAACGACATAGTATAGTAAGGCTGTTTTTCGTAAAAAACGACATAGTATAGTAAGGCTTTTTTTCGTAAAAAATGACATAGTATAGTAAGGCTTTTTTTTCGTAAAAAACGACATAGTATAGTAAGGCTTTTTTTCGTAAAAAACGACAGTATAGTAAGGCTTTTTTTCGTAAAAAACGACATAGTATAGTAAGGCTTTTTTTCGTAAAAAACGACATAGTATAGTAAGGCTGTTTTTCTTAAAAAACGACATAGTATAGTAAGGCTTTTTCTTTAAAAAACGACATAGTATAGTAAGGCTTTTTTTGTAAAAAACGACATAGTATAGTAAGGCTGTTTTTCTTAAAAAACGACATAGTATAGTAAGGCTGTTTTTCTTAAAAAACGACATAGTATAGTAAGGCTTTTTTTCGTAAAAAATGACATAGTATAGTAAGGCTTTTTCTTTAAAAAACGACATAGTATAGTAAGGCTTTTTTTTCGTAAAAAACGACATAGTATAGTAAGGCTTTTTTTTTCGTAAAAAACGACATAGTATAGTAAGGCTTTTTTTCGTAAAAAAACGACATAGTATAGTAAGGCTTTTTTTTGTAAAAAACGACATAGTATAGTAAGGCTTTTTTTCGTAAAAAACGACATAATATAGTGTTGGAATAATGATTCAAACCTTTTAAATCATTATTAGTAATATTTAATTAAAAAATGAAAAACATCTTTCAACAAATTCTGCTTACAACTTGCAAGGAGATGCCTTGTGACGTCGTCTCAGTCCACAATGCATTCTGAATTGCAGTAACTGAATCATTGTATTTAATCGCGACATTCGAAAAACATGTTTATGTAATCAGTACAATAACACCCTAGATGTTTAGAAAAACAACAGTGTGAGGAATGCATTATAAGGTAAACAAAGTAGTATTATAATGTAAACAAAGCATTCTAAAGTAAACCAAGCAGGATTATAATGTAAACAAAGCAGTATTATAATGTAAGCAAAGCCGTATTTTCAAATCTGCTGCTGGAGTCTCGTCATAACAGTCTCATTGGGTCCTGCCGGGAGAAGTGTCCGTAACACTGTGTCCTTTTTTCTTTGGGCCTTGAGGAGTCGAATGTGGAGGAAAAAGTCCATGTTCCCATGACTTGATTTATAGCCTTACTACTTATTGAAAAATGCTTAAAACACATATAGAATATTCCATAATAATTCTAACATATAGTAAGGCTTTTTTTCGTAAAAAACTACATAGTATAGTAAGGCTGTTTTTCTTAAAAAACGACATAGTATAGTAAGGCTTTTTTTCGTAAAAAATGACAGTATAGTAAGGCTTTTTCTTTAAAAAACGACATAGTATAGTAAGGCTTTTTTTCGTAAAAAACGACATAGTATAGTAAGGCTTTTTTTCGTAAAAAACGACATAGTATAGTAAGGCTTTTTTTCGTAAAAAACGACATAGTATAGTAAGGCTTTTTTTCGTAAAAAACGACATAGTATAGTAAGGGTGTTTTTCTTAAAAAACGACATAGTATAGTAAGGCTTTTTTTCGTAAAAAATGACATAGTATAGTAAGGCTTTTTCTTTAAAAAACGACATAGTATGGTAAGGCTTTTTTTTCGTAAAAAACGACATAGTATAGTAAGGCTTTTTTTCGTAAAAAACGACATAGTATAGTAAGGCTTTTTTTGGAAAAAAACGACATAGTATAGTAAGGCTGTTTTTCTTAAAATACGACATAGTATAGTAAGGCTTTTTTTCGTTAAAAATGACATAGTATAGTAAGGCTTTTTCTTTAAAAAACGACATGTATAGTAAGGCTTTTTTTTTCGTAAAAAACGACATAGTATAGTAAGGCTTTTTTTCGTAAAAAACGACATAGTATAGTAAGGCTTTTTTCATAAAAAACAACATAGTATAGTAAGGCTGTTTTTCTTAAAAAACGACATAGTATAGTAAGGCTTTTTTTCGTAAAAAATGACATAGTATAGTAAGGCTTTTTCTTTAAAAAAACGACATAGTATAGTAAGGCTTTTTTTCGTAAAAAACGACATAGTATAGTAAGGCTTTTTTTCGTAAAAAACGACATAGTATAGTAAGGCTTTTTTTCGTAAAAAATGACATACTATAGTAAGGCTTTTTCTTTAAAAAACGACATAGTATAGTAAGGCTTTTTTTTCGTAAAAAACGACATAGTATAGTAAGGCTTTTTTTCGTAAAAAATGACACAGTATAGTAAGGCTTTTTTTTTCGTAAAAAACGACATAGTATAGTAAGGCTGTTTTTCTTTAAAAACGACATAGTATAGTAAGGCTTTTTTTCGTAAAAAATGACATAGTATAGTAAGGCTTTTTCTTTAAAAAACGACATAGTATAGTAAGGCTTTTTTTTCGTAAAAAACGACATAGTATAGTAAGGCTTTTTTTCGTAAAAAACGACACAGTATAGTAAGGCTTTTTTTCGTAAAAAACGACATAGTATAGTAAGGCTTTTTTTCGTAAAAAATGACATAGTATAGTAAGGCTTTTTCTTTAAAAAACGACATAGTATAGTAAGGCTTTTTTTTCTTAAAAAACGACATAGTATAGTAAGGCTTTTTTTCGTAAAAATGACATAGTATAGTAAGGCTTTTTCTTTAAAAAACGACATAGTATAGTAAGGCTTTTTTTTCGTAAAAAAACGACATAGTATAGTAAGGCTTTTTTTTCGTAAAAAACGACAAAGTATAGTAAGGCTTTTTTTCGTAAAAAACGACATAGTATAGTAAGGCTTTTTTTCGTAAAAAACGACATAGTATAGTAAGGCTTTTTTTTCGTAAAAAGCGACATAGTATAGTAAGGCTGTTTTTCTTAAAAAAACGACATAGTATAGTAAGGCTTTTTTTCATAAAAAATGACATAGTATAGTAAGGCTTTTTCTTTAAAAAAACGACATAGTATAGTAAGGCTTTTTTTTTCGTAAAAAACGACATAGTATAGTAAGGCTTTTTTTCGTAAAAAACGACATAGTATAGTAAGGCTTTTTTTCGTAAAAAATGACATTGTATAGTAAGGCTTTTTCTTTAAAAAACGACATAGTATAGTAAGGCTTTTTTTTCGTGAAAAACGACATAGTATAGTAAGGCTTTTTTTCGTAAAAAACGACATAGTATAGTAAGGCTTTTTTTTCGTAAAAAACGACATAGTATAGTAAGGCTGTTTTTCTTAAAAAACGACATAGTATAGTAAGGCTTTTTTTCGTAAAAAATGACATAGTATAGTAAGGCTTTTTCTTTAAAAAACGACATAGTATAGTAAGGCTTTTTTTTTTCGTAAAAAACGACATAGTATAGTAAGGCTTTTTTTCGTAAAAAACGACATAGTATAGTAAGGCTTTTTTTCGTAAAAAACGACATAGTATAGTAAGGCTGTTTTTCTTAAAAACGACATAGTATAGTAAGGCTTTTTTTCGTAAAAAAATGACATAGTAGAGTAAGGCTTTTTCTTTAAAAAACGACATAGTATGGTAAGGCTTTTTTTTCGTAAAAAACGACATAGTATAGTAAGGCTTTTTTTCGTAAAAAACGACATAGTATAGTAAGGCTGTTTTTCTTAAAATACGACATAGTATAGTAAGGCTTTTTTTCGTTAAAAATGACATAGTATAGTAAGGCTTTTTCTTTAAAAAACGACATAGTATAGTAAGGCTTTTTTTTCGTAAAAAACGACATAGTATAGTAAGGCTTTTTTTCGTAAAAAACGACATAGTATAGTAAGGCTTTTTTTCGTAAAAAACAACATAGTATAGTAAGGCTGTTTTTCTTAAAAAACGACATAGTATAGTAAGGCTTTTTTTCGTAAAAAATGACATAGTATAGTAAGGCTTTTTCTTTAAAAAAACGACATAGTATAGTAAGGCTTTTTTTTCGTAAAAAACGACATAGTATAGTAAGGCTTTTTTTCGTAAAAAACGACATAGTATAGTAAGGCTTTTTTTCGTAAAAAATGACATAGTATAGTAAGGCTTTTTTTTCGTAAAAAACGACATAGTATAGTAAGGCTTTTTTTTCGTAAAAAAAGACATAGTATAGTAAGGCTTTTTTTCGTAAAAAATGACATAGTATAGTAAGGCTTTTTTTTCGTAAAAAACGACATAGTATAGTAAGGCTGTTTTTCTTTAAAAACGACATAGTATAGTAAGGCTTTTTTCGTAAAAAAATGACATAGTATAGTGAGGCTTTTTCTTTAAAAAACGACATAGTATAGTAAGGCTTTTTTTTCGTAAAACACGACATAGTATAGTAAGGCTTTTTTTCGTAAAAAACGACACAGTATAGTAAGGCTTTTTCTTTAAAAAACGACATAGTATAGTAAGGCTTTTTTTTCGTAAAAAAACGACATAGTATAGTAAGGCTTTTTTTTCGTAAAAAACGACAAAGTATAGTAAGGCTTTTTTTCGTAAAAAACGACATAGTATAGTAAGGCTTTTTTTCGTAAAAAACGACATAGTATAGTAAGGCTTTTTTTTCGTAAAAAGCGACATAGTATAGTAAGGCTGTTTTTCTTAAAAAAACGACATAGTATAGTAAGGCTTTTTTTCGTAAAAAATGACATAGTATAGTAAGGCTTTTTCTTTAAAAAAACGACATAGTATAGTAAGGCTTTTTTTTCGTAAAAAACGACATAGTATAGTAAGGCTTTTTTTCGTAAAAAACGACATAGTATAGTAAGGCTTTTTTTCGTAAAAAATGACATTGTATAGTAAGGCTTTTTCTTTAAAAAACGACATAGTATAGTAAGGCTTTTTTTTCGTGAAAAACGACATAGTATAGTAAGGCTTTTTTTCGTAAAAAACGACATAGTATAGTAAGGCTTTTTTTTCGTAAAAAACGACATAGTATAGTAAGGCTGTTTTTCTTAAAAAACGACATAGTATAGTAAGGCTTTTTTTCGTAAAAAATGACATAGTATAGTAAGGCTTTTTCTTTAAAAAACGACATAGTATAGTAAGGCTTTTTTTTTTCGTAAAAAACGACATAGTATAGTAAGGCTTTTTTTCGTAAAAAACGACATAGTATAGTAAGGCTTTTTTTCGTAAAAAACGACATAGTATAGTAAGGCTGTTTTTCTTAAAAACGACATAGTATAGTAAGGCTTTTTTTCGTAAAAAAATGACATAGTAGAGTAAGGCTTTTTCTTTAAAAAACGACATAGTATGGTAAGGCTTTTTTTTCGTAAAAAACGACATAGTATAGTAAGGCTTTTTTTCGTAAAAAACGACATAGTATAGTAAGGCTGTTTTTCTTAAAATACGACATAGTATAGTAAGGCTTTTTTTCGTTAAAAATGACATAGTATAGTAAGGCTTTTTCTTTAAAAAACGACATAGTATAGTAAGGCTTTTTTTTCGTAAAAAACGACATAGTATAGTAAGGCTTTTTTTCGTAAAAAACGACATAGTATAGTAAGGCTTTTTTTCGTAAAAAACAACATAGTATAGTAAGGCTGTTTTTCTTAAAAAACGACATAGTATAGTAAGGCTTTTTTTCGTAAAAAATGACATAGTATAGTAAGGCTTTTTCTTTAAAAAAACGACATAGTATAGTAAGGCTTTTTTTTCGTAAAAAACGACATAGTATAGTAAGGCTTTTTTTCGTAAAAAACGACATAGTATAGTAAGGCTTTTTTTCGTAAAAAATGACATAGTATAGTAAGGCTTTTTTTTCGTAAAAAACGACATAGTATAGTAAGGCTTTTTTTTCGTAAAAAAAGACATAGTATAGTAAGGCTTTTTTTCGTAAAAAATGACATAGTATAGTAAGGCTTTTTTTTCGTAAAAAACGACATAGTATAGTAAGGCTGTTTTTCTTTAAAAACGACATAGTATAGTAAGGCTTTTTTCGTAAAAAATGACATAGTATAGTGAGGCTTTTTCTTTAAAAAACGACATAGTATAGTAAGGCTTTTTTTTCGTAAAACACGACATAGTATAGTAAGGCTTTTTTTCGTAAAAAACGACACAGTATAGTAAGGCTTTTTTTCGTAAAAAACGACATAGTATAGTAAGGCTTTTTTTCGTAAAAAACGACATAGTATAGTAAGGCTGTTTTTCTTAAAAAACGACATAGTATAGTAAGGCTTTTTTTCGTAAAAAATGACATAGTATAGTAAGGCTTTTTCTTTAAAAAACGACATAGTATAGTAAGGCTTTTTTTTCGTAAAAAACGACATAGTATAGTAAGGCTTTTTTTCGTAAAAAACTACATAGTATAGTAAGGCTTTTTTTCGTAAAAAACGACATAGTATAGTAAGGCTTTTTTTTGTAAAAAACGACATAGTATAGTAAGGCTGTTTTTCTTAAAAAACGACATAGTATAGTAAGGCTTTTTTTCGTAAAAAATGACATAGTATAGTAAGGCTTTTTCTTTAAAAAACGACATAGTATAGTAAGGCTTTTTTTTTCGTAAAAAACGACATAGTATAGTAAGGCTTTTTTTTCGTAAAAAACGACATAGTATAGTAAGGCTTATTTTCGTAAAAAACGACATAGTATAGTAAGGCTTTTTTTCTTAAAAAAATGACATAGTACAGTAAGGCTTTTTCTTTAAAAAACGACATAGTATGGTAAGGCTTTTTTTTCGTAAAAAACGACATAGTATAGTAAGGCTTTTTTTCGTAAAAAACGACATAGTATAGTAAGGCTTTTTTTGGAAAAAAACGACATAGTATAGTAAGGCTGTTTTTCTTAAAATACGACATAGTATAGTAAGGCTTTTTTTCGTTAAAAATGACATAGTATAGTAAGGCTTTTTCTTTAAAAAACGACATAGTATAGTAAGGCTTTTTTTCGTAAAAAACGACATAGTATAGTAAGGCTTTTTTTGGAAAAAAACGACATAGTATAGTAAGGCTGTTTTTCTTAAAATACGACATAGTATAGTAAGGCTTTTTTTCGTTAAAAATGACATAGTATAGTAAGGCTTTTTCTTTAAAAAACGACATAGTATAGTAAGGCTTTTTTTTCGTAAAAAACGACATAGTATAGTAAGGCTTTTTTTCGTAAAAAACGACATAGTATAGTAAGGCTTTTTTTCGTAAAAAACAACATAGTATAGTAAGGCTGTTTTTCTTAAAAAACGACATAGTATAGTAAGGCTTTTTTTCGTAAAAAATGACATAGTATAGTAAGGCTTTTTCTTTAAAAAAACGACATAGTATAGTAAGGCTTTTTTTTCGTAAAAAAACGACATAGTATAGTAAGGCTTTTTTTCGTAAAAAATGACATAGTATAGTAAGGCTTTTTTTTCGTAAAAAACGACATAGTATAGTAAGGCTTTTTTTTCGTAAAAAAAGACATAGTATAGTAAGGCTTTTTTTCGTAAAAAATGACATAGTATAGTAAGGCTTTTTTTTCGTAAAAAACGACATAGTATAGTAAGGCTGTTTTTCTTTAAAAACGACATAGTATAGTAAGGCTTTTTTCGTAAAAAATGACATAGTATAGTGAGGCTTTTTCTTTAAAAAACGACATAGTATAGTAAGGCTTTTTTTTCGTAAAACACGACATAGTATAGTAAGGCTTTTTTTCGTAAAAAACGACACAGTATAGTAAGGCTTTTTTTCGTAAAAAACGACATAGTATAGTAAGGCTTTTTTTCGTAAAAAACGACATAGTATAGTAAGGCTGTTTTTCTTAAAAAACGACATAGTATAGTAAGGCTTTTTTTCGTAAAAAATGACATAGTATAGTAAGGCTTTTTCTTTAAAAAACGACATAGTATAGTAAGGCTTTTTTTTCGTAAAAAACGACATAGTATAGTAAGGCTTTTTTTCGTAAAAAACTACATAGTATAGTAAGGCTTTTTTTCGTAAAAAACGACATAGTATAGTAAGGCTTTTTTTTGTAAAAAACGACATAGTATAGTAAGGCTGTTTTTCTTAAAAAACGACATAGTATAGTAAGGCTTTTTTTCGTAAAAAATGACATAGTATAGTAAGGCTTTTTCTTTAAAAAACGACATAGTATAGTAAGGCTTTTTTTTTCGTAAAAAACGACATAGTATAGTAAGGCTTTTTTTTCGTAAAAAACGACATAGTATAGTAAGGCTTATTTTCGTAAAAAACGACATAGTATAGTAAGGCTGTTTTTCTTAAAAAACGACATAGTATAGTAAGGCTTTTTTTCTTAAAAAAATGACATAGTACAGTAAGGCTTTTTCTTTAAAAAACGACATAGTATGGTAAGGCTTTTTTTTCGTAAAAAACGACATAGTATAGTAAGGCTTTTTTTCGTAAAAAACGACATAGTATAGTAAGGCTTTTTTTGGAAAAAAACGACATAGTATAGTAAGGCTGTTTTTCTTAAAATACGACATAGTATAGTAAGGCTTTTTTTCGTTAAAAATGACATAGTATAGTAAGGCTTTTTCTTTAAAAAACGACATAGTATAGTAAGGCTTTTTTTCGTAAAAAACGACATAGTATAGTAAGGCTTTTTTTGGAAAAAAACGACATAGTATAGTAAGGCTGTTTTTCTTAAAATACGACATAGTATAGTAAGGCTTTTTTTCGTTAAAAATGACATAGTATAGTAAGGCTTTTTCTTTAAAAAACGACATAGTATAGTAAGGCTTTTTTTTCGTAAAAAACGACATAGTATAGTAAGGCTTTTTTTCGTAAAAAACGACATAGTATAGTAAGGCTTTTTTTCGTAAAAAACAACATAGTATAGTAAGGCTGTTTTTCTTAAAAAACGACATAGTATAGTAAGGCTTTTTTTCGTAAAAAATGACATAGTATAGTAAGGCTTTTTCTTTAAAAAAACGACATAGTATAGTAAGGCTTTTTTTTTTTCGTAAAAAACGACACAGTATAGTAAGGCTTTTTTTCGTAAAAAACGACATAGTATAGTAAGGCTTTTTTTCGTAAAAAACGACATAGTATAGTAGGGCTGTTTTTCTTAAAAAACGACATAGTATAGTAAGGCTTTTTTTCGTAAAAAATGACATAGTATAGTAAGGCTTTTTCTTTAAAAAACGACATAGTATAGTAAGGCTTTTTTTTCGTAAAAAACGACATAGTATAGTAAGGCTTTTTTTCGTAAAAAACGACACAGTATAGTAAGGCTTTTTTTCGTAAAAAACGACATAGTATAGTAAGGCTGTTTTTCTTAAAAAACGACATGCTATAGTAAGGCTTTTTTTCGTAAAAAATGACATAGTATAGTAAGGCTTTTTCTTTAAAAAACGACATAGTATAGTAAGGCTTTTTTTTCGTAAAAAACGACATAGTATAGTAAGGCTTTTTTTTCGTAAAAAACGACATAGTATAGTAAGGCTTTTTTTTGTAAAAAATGACATAGTATAGTAAGGCTTTTTCTTTAAAAAACGACATAGTATAGTAAGGCTTTTTTTTCGTAAAAAACGACATAGTATAGTAAGGCTTTTTTTTCGTAAAAAACGACATAGTATAGTAAGGCTTTTTTACGTAAAAAACGACATAGTATAGTAAGGCTGTTTTTCTTAAAAAACGACATAGTATAGTAAGGCTTTTTTTCTTAAAAAAATGACATAGTATAGTAAGGCTTTTTCTTAAAAAAAACGACATAGTATGGTAAGGCTTTTTTTTCGTAAAAAACGACATAGTATAGTAAGGCTTTTTTTCGTAAAAAACGAGATAGTATAGTAAGGCTTTTTTTGGAAAAAAACGACATAGTATAGTAAGGCTGTTTTTCTTAAAATACGACATAGTACAGTAAGGCTTTTTTTCGTTAAAAATGACATAGTATAGTAAGGCTTTTTCTTTAAAAAACGACATAGTATAGTAAGGCTTTTTTTTCGTAAAAAACGACATAGTATAGTAAGGCTTTTTTTCGTAAAAAACGACATAGTATAGTAAGGCTTTTTTTCGTAAAAAATGACATAGTATAGTAAGGCTTTTTCTTTAAAAAACGACATAGTATAGTAAGGCTTTTTTTCGTAAAAAAACGACATAGTATACTAAGGCTTTTTTTTCGTAAAAAACGACAAAGTATAGTAAGGCTTTTTTTCGTAAAAAACGACATAGTATAGTAAGGCTTTTTTTCGTAAAAAACGACATAGTATAGTAAGGCTTTTTTTCGTAAAAAACGACATAGTATAGTAAGGCTGTTTTTCTTAAAAAACGACATAGTATAGTAAGGCTTTTTTTCGTAAAAAATGACATAGTATAGTAAGGCTTTTTCTTTAAAAAAACGACATAGTATAGTAAGGCTTTTTTTTTCGTAAAAAACGACATAGTATAGTAAGGCTTTTTTTCGTAAAAAATGACATAGTATAGTAAGGCTTTTTTTCGTAAAAAACGACATAGTATAGTAAGGCTGTTTTTCTTAAAAAACGACATAGTATAGTAAGGCTTTTTCTTTAAAAAACGACATAGTATAGTAAGGCTTTTTTTTCGTAAAAAACGACATAGTATAGTAAGGCTTTTTTTTCGTAAAAAACGACATAGTATAGTAAGGCTTTTTTTCGTAAAAAACGACACAGTATAGTAAGGCTTTTTTTCGTAAAAAACGACATAGTATAGTAAGGCTGTTTTTCTTAAAAAACGACATAGTATAGTAAGGCTTTTTTTCGTAAAAAATGACATAGTATAGTAAGGCTTTTTCTTTAAAAAAACGACATAGTATAGTAAGGCTTTTTTTCGTAAAAAACGACATAGTATAGTAAGGCTTTTTTTCGTAAAAAACGACATAGTATAGTAAGGCTTTTTTTCGTAAAAAACGACATAGTATAGTAAGGCTGTTTTTCTTAAAAAAATGACATAGTATAATAAGGCTTTTTTTCTTAAAAAACGACATAGTATAGTAAGGCTTTTTTTCGTAAAAAATGACATAGTATAGTAAGGCTGTTTTTCTTAAAAAACGACATAGTATAGTAAGGCTGTTTTTCTTAAAAAATGACATAGTATAATAAGGCTTTTTTTTCGTAAAAAACGACATAGTATAGTAAGGCTTTTTTTCGTAAAAAACGACATAGTATAGTAAGGCTTTTTTTCGTAAAAAAACGACATAGTATAGTAAGGCTGTTTTTCTTAAAAAATGACATAGTATAGTAAGGCTTTTTTTCGTAAAAAATGACATAGTATAGTAAGGCTTTTTCTTTAAAAAACGACATAGTATAGTAAGGCTTTTTTTTCGTAAAAAACGACATAGTATAGTAAGGCTTTTTTTCGTAAAAAACGACATAGTAAGGCTGTTTTTCTTAAAAAACGACAGTATAGTAAGGCTTTTTTCCGTAAAAAATGACATAGTATAGTAAGGCTTTTTTTTTTTCGTAAAAAAACGACATAGTATAGTAAGGCTTTTTTTGTAAAAAACGACATAGTATAGTAAGGCTTTTTTTTCGTAAAAAACGACATAGTATAGTAAGGCTTTTTTTCGTAAAAAATGACATAGTATAGTAAGGCTTTTTCTTTAAAAAACGACATAGTATAGTAAGGCTTTTTTTTCCGTAAAAAACGACATAGTATAGTAAGGCTTTTTTTCGTAAAAAACGACATAGTATAGTAAGGCTTTTTTTCGTTAAAAACGACATAGTATAGTAAGGCTTTTTTCGTAAAAAACGACATAGTATAGTAAGGCTGTTTTTCGTAAAAAACGACATAGTATAGTAAGGCTGTTTTTCTTAAAAAACGACATAGTATAGTAAGGCTTTTTTTCGTAAAAAAACGACATAGTATAGTAAGGCTTTTTCTTTAAAAAACGACATAGTATAGTAAGGCTTTTTTTCGTAAAAAACGACATAGTATAGTAAGGCTTTTTTTGTAAAAAACGACATAGTATAGTAAGGCTGTTTCGTAAAAAACGACATAGTATAGTAAGGCTTTTTTCGTAAAAAACGACATAGTATAGTAAGGGTTTTTTTCGTAAAAAACGACAGTATAGTAAGGTTTTTTTTCGTAAAAAACGACATAGTATAGTAAGGCTTTTTTTTTTCGTAAAAAACGACATAGTATAGTAAGGCTTTTTTTTCGTAAAAAACGACATAGTATAGTAAGGCTTTTTTTCGTAAAAACGACATAGTATAGTAAGGCTGTTTTTCTTAAAAAACATCGTATAGTCTGGCTTTTTTCTTTAAAAAAGGACATAGTATAGTAAGGCTATTTTTGTAAAAAACGTTTTGTTTTCAAAACCTTTGATTTCTGTACATTCAAGTGTTGATCTATTTCATCCTCAACAGGGCTTTCCTGGACCAAGGGTAAGTTACAAACAACAAATCTTCCGGTGCTAGTTTAAAACAGGCAAACACAACGCTTCTGAATCACCTGACTCCAAATTAATACTTGAAATATTAAAATTGCAGGGGTCTCCTGGGCCACGTGGATCACCCGGACCTCCAGTAAGTCTTCACTTCGCATGTGAACGGACAAAGTAACTTATCAGACATCCTGCGAACATCACCATTTTGGTTCTGCCTAGGGTCGCCCCACTTCTGCGCTTTCTTTCGTACGTACAAAATCTTTACGGTCAACCGACGACACAAATGGGGTGCCGTGGTCCGATCCTTCAATTCTGATTTTGACAGAAAAATGAGGGGCTGGGCTCTTCTTTTCAAGTCATCATGGATTCCTATACTCCACTCGGGCCAGAGGTGAGTGACTTCTGAAGTTCTGATCCATTTCGACTCCATAGGTCCCGCTCCTCTGCGATTGGTCGGCCTGAAAAATGAGCGGAGTGTTAGAAGATCAAGCCAAATGACCATTTTCCTTGTCTTTGAAGCGGACTTACCCCAACGTGGACTCCCCCATGCTGGACCAAGGCACGGAGATCTTCAGGACTCTGGAGCGCCTCAGCTCGCTGATCCAGGATCTAAAGAACCCTCTGGGGAAACGGAACAACCCGGCCCGGATCTGCCGAGACCTCTACGATTGCGAGCGGAGGATGCGCGACGGTAGGACGCCTCGCCATGGGAGTACGGGTTTCAGATGGGTGGTCCCCGATCCGAGATGGACCGTGGTTCCCGTTCCAGGCACTTACTGGATCGACCCGAATCTGGGCTGCGACGCCGACGCCGTCCAGGTGACCTGCAACTTCACGGCCGGCGGTCAGACTTGCTTGAAACCCGTCACCGTCTCCAAGGTTGAGCTTTCCCGAGGCGGAACTATTTACCTGAACAAATAATGTTGTTGATTTTCTGAAATCCTGGCGTTCTTCTTCCAGGCGGAGATGGGAGTCAGTCGCATCCAAATGAACTTCATCCACCTCCTGAGCACCGAGGCCGTTCAACATATCACGGTGCACTGCCTCGACACTCCCGTGTGGACAGCCGACGCCACCTCGCGGGTTTACAGCCATGCAGTGAGTTTCAAGACTTGGACGGGGGAGAGAATTCGAGCGGGTGATCTTCTGGAGCCACTCGTCCCCAGAGATGACTGCTGGGTAAGCTCGGACTCGCCACGTCAACCAAACCGGTTGTATTCCCAATTTTTAGCTTTTTATTTTATTTTATTTTTTTTAATAGGGGTGACCCTATTTCAGGGTTTTTCATTTATTGTGGCCATGTTTGGTCTACATTAACCACGATAATCGAGGAATTACTATTTTTATTTTATTTTTATTTTACTTTTATTTTTATTTTACTTTTATTTTTATTTTACTTTTATTTTATTTTTATTTTACTTTTATTTTTTTACTTCAGTGCTGAGTCCCAGTAACAAGTGGACAACAGGGGAGTTGCTTCCGCCTTCAAGTTTCAGCGTGGATTTTCAAATTTTTATGAACTTACAAAAAAAAATCTGCAATCTCGTGAAGCCGCGATATCCAAGGGATTACTGTAATTTCTTATTTCAGTCCAATTCGAGCAACGTGAAAAATGACGGTGAGAATCAATCACTGCAGAAATTAATCTATTTTTGCTTCCCAGATCAAAGATGGCCGCTGGCGCCAGACCCAGTTTGTGTTCCAGACCCAAGAACCGAATTTGCTCCCCATCGTTGACATATCCGACCTACCCACCACGGGCCCCAATTCACGTTACCACCTCGAGGTCGGACCGGTTTGCTTCTTGTAAAAAGCTCCAGCAAAAGTCGGAAAGGAGGGTCGGCATGACCCCGGACAGGTTTGGAACATGCGGCGAACCCTGAGAACTTTCCAGGAACTATGCTCGGACTGCGGGAACAGAGACGTCTGGCACTGATCCACCCGCCTTTGGACTAAAAAAAAGGACCTTTCTTCTCGCCGCTACGGAGATTTCCACAAGAAAAACTGAAGGTACCTTGACGTGGTCTTATTTATAACTGGGTACGTACTGTATATTGTATTATTAAGTGCAATAGCTGTTAGCGTGTGCATCGTATCGCCGGTGCTAGCCCCGTCCAAAGTTAGCCGGACGTCAACGCGGGAAGACGCTAACTCGTACGGCGCCTGCGGGTGGTATATTTCAGGTCACAACATTAGGTACACTTGCACAATCTTATGGAGAATAGCGACGTTTAAAAATGGTGTTAAAGTGCGGAATGTTATCTTTGTGAAGGTGAATATTTGACACTCCACCAAATCGAGGCAGTGTAACATAGTTTACGGGGGCGTTCTGCTAATATCAACACACCCAGATGTATATTTTGAATGACTTTTCCGTGGGTAGTCTTTGTAAATGATGAACTCTTCACGTAGACTGTACAGTAAATGTTATTTTTATAGTACAGCGTGTTCTAAAATGTTTGACCGCATTTCGTAGGGGGATTATTTAGACAATTTTCGTTGGAATGACTTGCAATTTTTACAGGTTGTGTTGAAATGTTTCAAGTTTTGGTGTGTAACATTTGGCGTTTCTATCTTTTCAGGTTAAGAAATGCCGTTCAAGAAAAGGCATTGTATGCTTGGACTCAGTCACCCAAGGCGTAACGTGCCTTCTTGACACATTTTGCAAAGAAGGCATTGACTACTACATATATTACGACTTGGCTGCAAAAATTTCAAGAAAAGGGGCTGCTAATGCTACGCTAAATCACCAGGACGGCCATCAACATCAGTGGAGCAGGTTGGTGAGGTCTTCCTGCGTAATCCTCCAAAGACCAAGTGTGGAAACCCACATTCCAGCCCCTTTCTTAACATTTTTTGCTGCCAAATTCTAATTTATTTGGTTGTTTGTGGAAAAAGACACACTGCACTGTCTTGGCTAAGTGAGCATACTCTTGCACATAAAATGCCTTTTGAAGTGAACTGCATTTCTTAACCTGAAAAGATAAAAATGCCAAACATAACCCACAAAAAACTGAAAAATTTCTACACAAGCTGTGTGAAAACTTATGTAGAAATGTTTCAGGTTTTTGTGTGTAACGTTTGGCATTTTTATCTTTTCAGGTTCACTCATACCTGTCAACCTCTGCCGATAACTGCCCTTATAAATGATTATGATTCCCCTTACAAATCCCCCAAAAACCTTACAAACACCGTACGACTCGTACGGTGTTTGTAAGGTTTTTGGGGGGTTTGTAAGGGGAATCATAATCATTTATAAGGGCAGTTATCGGCAGAGGTTGACAGGTATGCTCACTTGAAAAGGCATTTTGCGTGCCAGACAGAGTATGCTCAGTTAGTTAGTTGGTTAGCAAGACAGTGCAGCATGACGTCTTCACAAACTACCAAACAAATTAAAATTTGGCAGCAAGAAAAGGGCTGGAACGTGGGTTTCCACACTTGGTCTTTTGAGGACTACGCAGAAAGGTTTCACCAACCTGCTCCAAAGTTGATGTTGATTGCCGTCCTGGCGATTTAGCTTAGCATTAGCAGCCTCTTTTCTTGATTTTTTTTGCTGCCAAGTCCTAATTTGTTTTGTAGTCGATGCCTTCTTTGCAAAATTTGTCAAGAAGGCACGCTGTCCCGTCTTAGGTGACTGCATCCAAGCGTACGATGCCTTTTCTTGAACGGCATTTCTTAACCTGAAAAAATAGAAATACCAAACGTTACACACCAAAACTTGAAACGTTTCTACACAAGCTGTAAAAATTGGAGGTCATTCCAACAAAAATTGCCAAAACTATTGGCCTAAGAAATGGGGTCAAACATTTTGGAAAACACTGTACTTCAATGGTTGGAAATTATAGAATCTATACAGGAATGGGAGTTGGATTTAGTTTTTTTTCCTGCGATGCTAGATTGTGCAAACATACCTTAAACAAAAAACTCCATGCTGGCCGTGCTTTGTTCAGTCGATCCATTTTATTTTTTCAAGCATCATGTTGCTATTTTTGAAATGAGCACCAGGATGTCTTCCTTCCAAACACATGGAGGGGGAGAGGGGTCTATCGCGGGCACATTGCGTGGCGGCCTCCGTCGATGGGGAGGTTGACGCCGGTGATGAAGGTGGCGGCGTCCGACGCCAGGAAAGCGATGCTGTGGGCCACTTCGTCCACTTGGCCGGGTCGGCCCAGCGCGTGAGTCTGCTTGCACTTTTCCAGGAACTGCAAAAAAAAGGACAACAACAACGGATTAGACGTTGAGCGCCGTCAATGGCGAGGCCTCCCCGGTTAGAATGAATTGGATGTCCATGTTTGTCAATGGCAGCTAATGAGAGTTCTATTGCCTTGTTTATTTTTGCAATTTTAAAAATGACTTATTGGACTTTTTTGTATTAAAAAGGCATTTTAATCGCACTGATGTTTTGCACACTCCCTGGGCTTGTGTGGGTTTTCTCCGGGTACTCTGTTTTCCTCCCACATCCCGAAAAACATGCTAACTAAGCTAACTGTATGGTAAATTAGACCTAGCTGTGAGTGTGAATGGTTGTGTCATTGTGCCCTGTGATTGGCTGGGATGGGCTCCAGCACCCCCGGGTGGCTAAGCGGTTCAGGAAACGAACGTCGTCGTTACCTTGGCATACTGCTCCTCATCCAGTCCCGCCCTCTTGTGGACTTCGGTGACGATCACGCCAGGACTGCGGGATTCAAAGACAAGGGCCAATTAGAAAGCGCCCCCTGTGGCCGTTTAAAATAACGGCGGGTCAGCATTACACGTACCACACAGAGTTGACTCGGACTTGCTTGGACGCCAGCTCTGAAAAAGAAGAGCAATTTCATAAGTACAGTCATACCTCTACTTACAAATGCCTCTAGGTAAGAACATTTCAGGTTACTATTTTTTTCCGATATACGAAAAAGATCCAAGTTACAAAATCCCCCCAAAAGTAATTATCATTTTATCTTGAATTCTCCTTTGTAAGGGATTAAAAACTACCAAGGGCTCTTACCGCCATCTGGCGGACAAACACGGGTACTACATCTAGGAGGGAGCTATTTCGGCAGCACAGGGCACATTTTTATATGCTTTATTTATTTTAAGACACTAATAATTAAAATAATATTCTCTCATTTTGTGTGTTTTCTCGACATTTTTCATGCAGAAATTGGGTCACTTTTTTAGTTGGTAGTTGTAAGAACTGTGAAACAAATTAGAGAATTTACATATGAAGTACACCTCTACTTACAATTTTTTTCAAGATAGGAAAAAACCCTTGGAACCAATTTATTTTGTAAGTAGAGGTACAACTGTATTCTATTTTTGAAAGGGGCGGGGCACATTGAGCATGACGAGGTAAAATTGTCGACTTACCCAGAGCGACGCAGCGGGTGAACTGGTCAATGGCGGACTTGGACATACAGTAGGCCAGGACACCAGGGAACTGCAATGACAACGGGGGGACATCAAGGTCAAAGTTCTTTAGCACATAACGTATTGGCCCACAACTTGGTAGTTGTGTGACGACAGCAGAACAAATTACAGAATTTACATATAAAGTACACTTCTACTTACGAAATTTTCAAGTTACGAAAAAACTCTTAATTTCGTAAGTAGAGGTACAACTGTATATTAAAATACTGGCCAACATGCCCAAAACAGTCCCGTGTCCTCTCTCGAGGATTAAGGAAGTCCTTGAACTTGATTTAGTTCTTACCGATCTCTGTCCGTTGACACTGGATACGTTGACGATGGAGCCTTTGGTCTTGACCAGGTGAGGCACGCACAGTTGGGTCAGCTGGTATGTTGATCTGGAACACCAGGAAGCGCTTAGAAAGCAGGCGAATGGTCACCAGGCTAACCGGCGAGCGCTACCTGACGTTGATGTTCATGACCCTGTCGTAGGTGGTCAGGTCCGACGTCTCGATGCCGCCCATGGCCAGGATGCCGGCGCTGTTCACCAAGACGTCCAGGCGGCCCAAGCGCGAGACGACTTCGTCCACCATCCTCTTGACCGTGTCTTCGTCCGTCAGGTCGCCGGGCACGAGCATGGGCTACACGAAAAATCAAAAACAAAACAACCTCATAAGTATCACCGTTCAAGATTGCACCATTTTTCCTGCTATTATTGTAAATCAATTTGGGAAAAAAATTAACCCAAATGGACATAAATTTATATTCACATATCCAAGTATCTCTAAAACCCTCATTCAGCATTAAAGTAAACATGTTTCAGATATGAACAATGCATGGCTTCTCATTTTCAGTTTTTAGCAGAGACTTGCTTAAATGCAGGATCAACATCAGAAAAAAAAGGGATTAGAAATGGGACTTAGGATGGGAAACAGCACCCTCGTGTGGCTAAACATGATTACTTCTCATCAGGACACAGTGGCTGACTGCTGCTCACTAGTGGACGTGAAAGGAATTAGAAGCACCTATTGTTTATTTCCGCCAAGATCAATTCAGATAGCTTTTGAATCAATATTTTTTAAAATTAATTATTAGAATATTACAGTAATTTTAGAATTTTCCAGGGCGCATGGGTACCTCAACTCCGCCACTGCAGCCGGCGCATTCCTTGGCCACTTTTTTCAGACTCTCCAAATCTCGGCCGTTGAGGGCCAGGACCGCTCCCAGTTTAGCGAACAAGATGGAGGTACCGGCGCCGATCCCCGAGCTGGCGCCAGTGATGAGTGTCACTTTTCCCTTCAGGGAAGACACCTAAAAAAAAAGAGAAGGGGAAAATGAGAATTGTTCACATTAAAATATCATCTAATTTAAAGTAATACATGGACGATGGAATAATAATATAAACATGACTGAGGGATGGCAAGTCACAATTGGAGATTACAACATAAATTGTATGGAGGGGTTTAAAAGTCCAAATAATTTGTAATAGACGTCATAAAAACACTAATATTTCAGTACTTGGAAAAATATAAAAGTATAACTGTGTCTAGTCCTTCTAAAGTTTGGCTGCATTTTTGAAATAGCACGTTAATGAAGAATGATTGCGCATCTCCCCCAGGGATTTACAAGCCTGGTGGGCCACCAGGCTAAAACAAGAATGTTTTAAAAATGTACACATTTTAACTGCATTTTAGCCACATATGGTGATAAGGTTGAAAGCACCATGGTCGATATTGAAATAAAACTTTCCCACCTCTCTGCTTTTCTAATTTTGTTTGCTTGTTGACAGATTAATTTTTCGCTTTTCGCTCATCCTCACAAGGCTCGCGGGGGTGCATGGGGCCAGCCAATTGCAGTGTTTCCTCATAAAAAATACATTTCAAGACAGAGGCTATACTTTTAAGTATTAACTTATTGATTGCCAATGATAAAAGTCCAATCAATTTGAAGTGGGAGGACTGAACATTCGCTGCCAGCCCTCTCAGTCCAGATGGTTTGGACATCTATGAACGTGATGAACTCAATTAAATGATGAAAAGAGCCACAAGATAGGATAGTAAATATTCCTGTGTACTTAACATTTATATTTATACTTATTTCCAAAACATGCTAGGCTGGCAATCGGCTTTTCTATGACTAAATTTATCTAACCACTAAAAATGTGGTCTACTCAATTAGTATTTTGACTAAGTTAAGCACTGCGCCACTAAGATACTCGTTTTGTCATTTTATGTGGTGTTATCGTTTTAGTAAATTAAAATGAAATGTTAAACAACAAACATACATATGTTAGTTTTTTGGGGAGCGACACGAATCAAACAAATCTGCTCTTTTCTATGCACGCTCTCCCACCGAAGTAAACTCCATGAAACGAGGGAACAAGTGCAAACAAAATAAAGAAAAGAGAGAGAAATAAGTCTAAATAAAATAACTTACTTTGAAAGCGTCGCTTGAGGTCATGTTTGCTGTTAGTCGGTCAGAAAGCGAAGCTAAACAACTCACATTGACGCGGCTCTCCTGTAAATAACATGCAGCGGCTGGCCAAACTTCCGGGTAGGCTTGAGACTCGAGCAGCGATTGGTTGGAGAGAAGTGACGTCGACATGTTCCTGAACATACTCCTCCTCTTCACCTATTGTGCCTTACTGTATAATGTATACAAAGACAATCCTATTATTATGATTATCTTTCGCTTATGTTCGGAACAAACTGACAAACAAAACGGCTAAACAAAACCGAACATAAAAAGAAGCCTTTCATTCTGCTGTTTAGTTTTTTTTTTGTTACTGACAGAAATGTAACATAAATTACTGTAACACTTTTATAAGTTACTATTCTTGACAGGTTATTTAGGATATCACGATTTCATGTTTTAATAGTACTTCTTTCTTTATTTATTTTTGATAAATATATCCACAATGGTTAGCAATGAATGAGATGAGATATATTCACAAAAAGTTTCTAAAATTAAAAGTATGCTGCTGTTTCAATGGGAGAAAATTAGTTAAACGGGTCAAATATCATTTTTAAATAATAATGGATTCAAAAGTAGTCATCAGCACACTTTTATATTAAATGCCCTTCACAGCAATAAATGTCATATCCATTTGAACTGGGAGAGTGCCAGTTCTCCCATTTCAAAAGGTTTAGCATTTGAAGATATACATTATTTAAATAATTTACTGTGAGATTAATTGAGTTCTGCATAAAAATCAATTCAAAAGTTGTGTTGAGGACACTTTGACATTAACATTCTGCTACTCCAAATACATTTTGCACTTGATCTATAATCCTTATAAAGCATGATTTATGGGTGTGTATGTTAAGATTCTCTTGCTACGTTTGTCCAAACCGTGCAACGTAGAGTGTTAAATATTTTTATGGTGGCCAGAAACGGCTGTCGGATTTTTAATAGCGCAACAATTGTCTATATATAATAAATTAGATTATTCTACAATTCATTTTCAATTTGAGACAAATGTGCAATTGTTACACCTGTAAATAAGACCTAATCAAAGATATATTTTCCATCTCACCAATCCTGGCATCCCAGCAATCTCCCAAACAAGAGCTTAATCAACAAATAATTCTCATACTAATTGACAATTTGAGAGCAATTTCAAGCACTTTATTGCTCATTAATTTGACGGAATGCGCCAAAGACGACGTCAGTAATGAAACTGTCTGCCTTAAAATTCTCTTTGCCTTGTAATTTTGTGACCATTGAACCAAGACCATAGATTCACCCCCCCAAAAAAACTAAAAAATACTATCCTCTGCAGAAATTTGACACCAACACCATCAGGTCATTGAACGCACCATCCCGAGTTGACTGAAACGCGCTTAGACGCCAATTGTGAAATAAAATGCTTATTCTCGATTTGAATTTGGTTTTTTTTTTCCTCCCCCTTGTGCATTTACAGTATGCATTGAGCATTGTGAGGTGAAAAACGCCGAGTCAGCAGTCCGCCAGCCAACGGCTCAATGGCAGACGTGGCCATACAATAGGCCAACGCAGCAACATAAACAGACTGGAACAATTCTGGGGGAATTTGCGGCCTGCGCCTTTTGATCTTCTGATAATACCTGCCGGATACTAAACGCAACGCAGCTAATGTGTGGTTACAAAGAACGGACGCCTCCGTGTATCAGAAGCGTCAATGTAACGATCAGCAATCCGATTGAAAGACGGGCAAAAAAAGAAATGGCCTGATGACTTTGTTTGTTGGGGAGGGAGGGCGGAGCCACTGTACAGAGGTTTTTTTTTGCCGAATAGGCGCTTGCTATTTGGTAGGAAAAAAATGGAAGTCGTCAGAAGAACGATGGGTCGCAACTCCATGTTTATTCTCTGCTACCCGCTTTCGTGGATTGGGCGCCGACAAGGGGAAAGTCCATTCAAAATCCAATCACTGCGAATCTTGTGAGGGTGATATGATGCTTTTTTAGATGGTGGCCATCTTGGGAAGGCGTCATCAGGGGGGTGTCCAATTCAGTTTGGTTGGCAGGCCAAATTCGAGAAAACTAGATCTAGACGAGTTGGTTTTGGGCCATAAAAAGGTAAGTTAACGGCACGGAAAGGGTCGGTTTAAGTGAATTGAACAGATATCGTTGTCAATGGTGGGCAGTGAGTATATTTTGTGTAATTTCCTTGTTATTTTAAGGCACTTTTTGTTGATTTGGGGGCATTTTCAGGTGAGTTCCTCGTGGTTTTAGGGCATTACAACGTGAGTTCCTGGTGGTTTTGGGGCATTTCCAGGTGAGTTCTTGGTGGTTTGGGGGCATTTTCAGGTGAGTTCCTGGTGGTTTTAAGCTATTACCATGAGTTCTTGGTGGGTTTGAGGTATTAACACGAGTTCTTGGTGGGTTTGAGGTATTAACACGAGTTCTTGGTGGTTTGGGGGCATCTTCAGGTGAGTTCCTGGTGGTTTTGAGGCATTACCACATGGGTTCTTGGTGGTTTGAGGGCATTACCACATGGGTTCTTGGTGGTTTGGGGGCATTTTAGGTGAGTTCATGGTGGTTTTGGGGCCTTTCCATGTTAGTTCTTGGTGGTTTGGGGGCGTTTCCAGGTGAGTTATTGGTGGTTTGGGGGCGTTTCCAGGTGAGTTCTTGGTTTGGGGGCATTTTCAGGTGAGTTCCTGGTGGTTTTAAGCTATTACCACGAGTTTTTGGTGGGTTTGAGGTATTAGCATGAGTTCTTGGTGGTTTGGGGGCATTTTCAGGTGAGTTTTTGGTGGTTTTGAGGTATTTTCAGGTGAGTTCTTGATGGTTTCGAGGCACTACCACAAGTTCTTGGTGGTTGGGGGCATTTTCAGGTGAGTTCTTGGTGGGGCATTTTCAGGTGAGTTCCTGGTGGTTTTGAGGCATTACTACATGAGTTCTTGGTAGTTTGGGGGCATTTTTAGGTGAGTTCCTGGTGGTTTTGGGGCGTTTACAGGTGAGTTCCTTGTGGTTTTCAGGCATTACCATCTATCATTTAATGAGCCTGTAAAATCTAACAGTTGGACTTTGACCTATTGAAATTGAAATATCGGAAATATTCAATTGCACAATTTCATCCAAGACTTTAGTCAAAGTTGTGAAAAGAGACCTCCTTTAAAACCGACTTTCATACAAATGTCCTATGCAAAGGTATCTTTTTTGGAATGATTTATTTTTTAGAAAACGTGTTGAGTTTATCAATCAGAAACGGATCGGGAACATTTTTCCATATCAATAAGCAGAGGACAGTTTGAGGACAAAATGTGCAGGAAACGTTCTAACCGGCAAAAGGGTTGGCATGAATGGTAACGTCCTTAATCCGGGTTTCGGTCAACGGTCGGAACGTCTTCTCGTGGACGGGGAGTTTCTCCAGTTCGTCCAACGCTTCCAAGCCATCGATAATCCTACAAAAAGAGGATTTCGGGTCAGCTTGCGATTCAATGTCGAGGCTCATCGAATTTGGAGCGATTTTGGAGAATCCGTACTTTCCGAAAACGGTATACTTCATGTCCAGATGGGGTTGCTTGGCGTAGGTGAAGAAAAACTGGGAGCCGTTGGTGTTTGGGCCGTTGTTGGCCATGGAGACCACTCCTCTGACATTGTGCTGAAGCAAATAGGGCAAGAGGTACCGGATTTACTCGCATATAAGTCGCACCTTTAAAATGGCCTTAAAATTGTTAATTTTTTACAATTTCTCACGTATAAGCCGCCCCCTGATTCCCAATTTTCACCTCCATATTCATGGTTTTAATAGGGAGTACAAATGTCTTACTTTGAAGGGAAAATCTTAAGATTAATAATCATCACACATGGTATTTCTGAGATACTGTATGAATCCAAACCATGTGATTAGGGTCAATATCGCCCGTCTTTTTCAATGCCAAATTATTCAATTTGCTAAAAGAAAAGGCTATTTTGATGAGACCCTGATGTTTTTCAATTCCAAAAATGACAATTTTCTTACCAGAAGTTTAAGATGTTGTGGCAGCCATATTGCTTCTAATGTCAAAATATCTCAATTTTTTTTCTCGATGTTTCTTATTTTGAAATAAATGACCGTATCGGCCGCATTGTCTTGCTTTATGGCATTTCGTCTTTGTCACCTTTCAGTTTCATGAATGTCGTCATTTTGTGCGCATGTAAGCCGCACCCTCGATTCAGTCACCATTTTTTTGTCCGAAAAAATGCGGCTTATATGCGAGTAAATGCGGTATTTAAAGCTAAGGGAATGAAGCGCTTGCAAACAACCCGCTTAAACGCTTTAGAATTGGGGTGCTCATGACGTTGACCGCCAAGGTACCGCTGGAAGATGACACGAGAGTCAAATTTGATCCAGTCTGTTATTTTCCTTCAGCTTGAACAATGTTGTCACAATGTACCCACTGCAATACTCCCATTTTGGTTTTTTTGCACATATATATATAATCAAATAAATTTGAAAAAACGAGGCATAAGGCCACACCAAAAGTAATATAACGTTGGCAGACACACATATAACATTTAGTAATATAAATACAGTCAATTAAAATGAAGTTATTTACAATTACACACGTAAATGTCACGTTTGACTACATTGACGGATTGATAGTCGATTAGTGTTTCAGACACTCACTTTTAAATGTTCGCTGAACTCATCTTCAAATTTGCGTCCCCATATGCTCGTTCCTCCTTTGCCGGTGCCTGCGTGGTTGAAAGAAGAAATTAACGACATAAATGCGGTTGATATATGAATAATAAGCCATTTTTACCTGTCGGGTCTCCAGTTTGAACCATGAAGCCTTTAATATTTCGGTGGAAAAGACATCCTTTGTAGAAGCCACCGGCACACAAAGCCAGGAAATTCTAAAATGATGCGTTAATGGACGTTACGGTCATTTTGGAAATGGTCTTAAAACAATGAAGGCGAGAACAATTTAGGACACTTGTACGTGATGTAAAGTTCAATTTGAGAGGGGCAGAATAAAAGATTTTTCACTGACCTCGCACGCTTTGGGTGCGCGTTCGCAAAATATTTCGATTTTGAAGTCTCCTAAATCTGTGTGAAGTGTAACAGCCTGCAAACAAACACGAAAACGTTACGTTTGGTTTATTAGTATAGAAGAACAAAGTAACGGAAAGATCGTGGAAATGAAATAAACACAGAAATAGAAGAGGAAATACGAAGTTGTGATTCGAAATGTTTCAATGCGGTGTAATAGTTTATGATTTAAAACAAGTTACCATTTTAAACGCTGCTTCTCTAGAGCGGCGTGTCGATCAAATACGACCGTGTGGAAAACTTATTTACACTAAGAATACTTTTTAAAACCTTTTTTATGGGAATCATTTAAAATAATGGCATCGCTTGGCGTCCAATCCAATTTTACTGTGAAGGACGCCATAACGTAACTCTAAAATAACGACTGCTAACGTATCAAATCAAATAAAGTACGGTCCTTTTTTGTTATTTATTTTAATTATTTTTACTCTATTAAAATATATATATATATTTTAAAAAGGTAATGATTAATAATTACCACAATAACACTCCAAATTGTCATTTTTAAAAAGCGAAAATCAGCATTATCGTGAAAGAGGAACGTCATTTCCGGTTTTCTTACATTGGCCTTGGTAAACAAAAAATAAATCCACGTCAAAATGCACAATTTTGCACCTTTTACCCTGAGAGACACGATTGCTAACGCACTACTCATTTTGATAGCTAATTCGTTAACGTTCATGTCATATTTAGTCATTAGTCAGGTCACAATTTTATTTGTAAAACTCTGTATTTGATTGGTTTTTCATTTCAGTCACACATGGCTCATTAACAATTCAACTAGCAAATACTTGTCAAAATAATCACACACATTACGACGTAATCGTGAAAAAGGAGCACGGCCAAGTATTGCGACGGTTCCCGTTCATCTTCCAGTTGCCCTCTGATAGATTAATGATCCATTTATTTAAAAACAAAAACAAAAAAAATGATAACAATACCACAAACAAACGCTCCGCCTCCACCATGACGATTTGGCGCCGAGAATTCTTGAACGGGTGCTCAAAACAACATTTCTCGCCATGAAAATAGAATAAAAAAACAGCATTGTTACACCAAAAGTGAAGGAGTGAACTTGAATTAAGGCAAGTGGCCACCGAGGGCAGTTTTATTATAAACCGTTGCATTTTTTTTAAATTTTCTTTTGCCTCGTATATCTTCACGGCGCAAGATTAATTGAATTTGACCTTAAAGTCCCTTTTCCCGCTCCCTATTTGATCAAAATAATTGTGCGTAAAAAGGTGATTAAATAACACTCCGATAGATTTGGTTCTAAAGAAAGCAACTGTTTCTCTTCCATGCACTCACCCATACTTTGCCATATATTAATTGCTTTGGATCACATTTCCCATTCACATATTTCTAAAATATTTATACAGTATAAGCTTACATGCCCGAATCCAATTTTCCTCAAACTTCAAACGAATCCAAGCGACACATTAGTTTGGATGCCAACTTAAATGATTGTCAACCTGACGGCGTAGTTACACAAGGAACATAGAAGAGGATATAATGAGCTTAAGGTTATTTATTTATGTTTTTAATCTGCTTAATAGCGTCCTTGCAAAGCATCCAGTCCGTCCCTCCGTGTCCACCCAAGTCTGGCGGGTCATCCAAAAGGAAGACACTTGCTTGGTCGGAATATCGTTTTTGGGGGGGGAATAGCGATTCTCCTCCGTGGTTGAGATGCATCGAATGTAAACAAACACCACAATGGCACTGCTTGTCCAATTTCCCTTTGGGGAATGGATAAGAAGATTCCCTATTATTGCCTCGGCGTCGCCGAGTCGCCGGGAAACAGCTGTTCTTTGACCTCGGTGGGAAGGGTGTTGAAAAGGTCTTCCTCCACGATCAGGCCGGTCCTCTTCAGCTGCCGGCACTCCACCAGCTCGACGGGGAGACACTCCAGGCGGTTCCCCCGGAGCTCCAGTTGCGTCAGACCGCTCAGTTCGCCGAAACGCGACGGCAGGGAGTGCAGGCAGTTGTTGCCCAGGTTGAGGGTGCGCAGTTTCTTGCATTGGAAGAGGTCGTTGGGGAGGCTTTCGATCTTCGCGTGGGGAGGTGGTCGACCGAGAAAAGAGGGAAGAAAGATGTCTTGTTAAAGTTAAAGTAAGCGTTTCATTCGCGATGGAACAGAGCTGCTAACTTTCAGGAGTGTCCTTGTCCTATTTCTGGAGTTTGGTGTTTTCATCAGGAGTGAATGCGATTCGCGCGCAAAAAAAAACATAGGGCAATTTAAATGAAACTGTTATTATCATGTTTTAATTGAAATATTGTGTTTTTGCAAACTACAGTAATCCCTCGAATAATTTAAATGAAACTGTTATCATGTTTTAATTGAAATATTGTGTCTTTGCAAACTACAGTAATCCCTCGAATAATTTAAATGAAACTGTTATTATCACGTTTTAATTGAAATATTGTGTCTTTGCAAACTACAGTAATCCCTCGAATTATTTAAATGAAACTGTTATCACGTTTTAATTGAAATATTGTGTCTTTGCAATTACAGTAATCCCTCGAATAATTTAAATGAAACTGTTATCATGTTTTAATTGAAATATTGTGTTTTTGCAAACTACAGTAATCCCTCGAATAATTTAAATGAAACTGTTATTATCACGTTTTAATTGAAATATTGTGTCTTTGCAAACTACAGTAATCCCTCGAATAATTTAAATGAAACTGTTATTATCATGTTTTAATTGAAATATTGTGTTTTTGCAAACTACAGTAATCCCTCGAATATTGCAGTTAATGTAGACCAGGCATGGCCGCGATAATTGAAAAAAATCTCAAAGTAGGGTCAACCCTATTAAAAAAAAGCTTTTTACAATATATATATTTTTTTTATACTTCAGTGCTGAGTTCTAGTAGCAATAGTGGCTTCCGCTTATGAGTTTCATCTTGGATTTTCACAATTTTATGAATTTAAATAAATACAGTAATCCCTCGATTATCACGGCTTCACTGCATCGCTTGACAATCGAGGGATTACTGTAATAATATTTTTTTTTTTCTTCATTGCCGAGTCCTAATAGCAAGAGTGGCTTCCACTTACGAGTTTCAGCGTGGATTTTTTTAAAAAAATTTATGTACTTTAAAAAGAAAAGAAAAATCTAATTAATAGCAGAAAAAAATCAAGTAGTTAATTCGCGATAACCGAGGGATTACTGTATTGAAAAAGTACAGCATAATGAAAATAAGTTCAAACCCAGTGTGGAGTTTGCATGTTCTCCCTGGGCTTGCGTGGGTTTTCTCCGGCTACCCCGGTTTCCTCCCACATCGCCAAAACATGCACGCTAGGCTAATTGAAGACACCAAAGCAAGTGATTGGTCGGTTGTCGATTTGCGATTGGCTGACCACCGATTCAGGGTGGCCGAAGTCAGCTGGGATAAGCTCCGGCACTCCCCGCGACCCTTGTAATGATAAGCGGTGGGGGGAAAATGAACGAATGAAGGAATATCTATCTAAACCCAGCCAACGAAAGTGGAGAAACATCTAAAAATGCGAAAAATTTCATCATAAAAATGAAACCATCCGATTCACGGAAGCCAAACGTAGTCCCCGTCCCGCACTCACCCTGTTGGCGGTCACGGCGAGGTACTGCAGGTTCTCCAGGGAGCCGATGTCCGTCGGAATGACGGTCAAGTTGTTATGGCTGAGGTCCAGAAAGCGTAGCTTGCGGCAGTAAAACAACTGTCCGGGGATCTCCTCGATCTTGTTCCGGTTCAGGTAGAGCTTCTCCAAGTTGACCAGCGTGCCGATCTGTTTGGGGATGTAGGCGATCTGGTTGTACCAGAGCTTAAGGCAGACCAGCCGGTGCAGGTGCTGGAAACTGATGATCTCCTCGATGGTCTTCAGGTTGTTGTCCTTCAAGTCGATCTCCTGCAAGTTGTGCAGGCTGAAGATGGAGTGCGGGATGCGCTCCAGGTCGCAGCGGATCAGCTCCAGCTCCGTCAGGTTGACCATCTTCTTCAGGCTGTTGAGCACCATCAGCTTGGTGCCCTCGTTGTTGACCGACAGCTTCTGGAGGTGCATGCCCACGTCGGTCACCACCTGGGGCAGCTTGTTGAGGTTGCTCTTCAGGCGCAGGACGGTCAGCCGCTTCAATTCCCTCAGCCCGTCGATGACGATGTAGCGGTTGTTCTCGGCGCTCAGGTTGCCCGTCAGGTGGAGCTCGCTCAGGTTCTTCAGGCTGTAGATCCACAGGGGGATCTCCTTGATGTCGGTGAACTTGATGTGCAGGGACTTGAGGTTCTCCCGCAGGAAGGCCAGCGCCGGCGCCTCGATCTTGGCCGGCGTGTGGTAGAGCCACATCTCCCGTAGGTTGACCAGCTGGGCGATGATGGGCGGGATGGTCACGTCTGGGATCAGCTCCAGCTTGAGGACCTCCAGCTCCATCAGGTCGAAGACGGTGTCGGGGATGCCGCTGAGCATGAAGAGGTGCAGCTCCAGCTTCTCCTGCGAGTTCTTGGTGATCCTCTGCCGCAGCTTGTCCAGCGTCCACTCGTTGTTGAGGTTGAGCTGCCTCAGCTTGTTCTCGCTCACCTCCGACAGGAAGACGGCGAAGCGCTTGGAGTAGAGCGGGTCGTACTGGTCGATCATGTGCAGCATGAAGGCGAAGTCGTTCTTCACGTCGGGGATGTCGCTGTAGCTGCTCTCCTCCCGGATGGACTCGAAGGAGTACTTCTTCAGCGAGCGCCGCAGCATCCAGCACAGCGTGTACATGCAGATCAGGCCGTAGACCACCACCAGGCTGATGTAGAAGCAGGCCAGGATCTTGAAGAGCGTGGCCAGCGGGTGAGCGCAGCGGTACACGCTGTAGCCCGTCAGGTTCTCGATGTCCACGCTGCAGTCCACGCTGAACTTGATGTCGTTGACGAAGTAGCCCGTGTAGCAGATGATCACGATGAACTTGAGGACCTTGATGATGGTCTGACGGACGTACAGCCGGTACACGATGTCGCCCTCCTCCACGTGGATGCGGAACTTCTTGACCTTCTCGAAGAGCGCCTTGGCCTGCTCGCCCTCCTTCTTGTCCAGGACGCCCGTCTCCGTGCGGTCCACGATGCCCTGCTCCAGACGGGTCTTGGTCCTCTGGAGCATGGGGACGCTGGCTTCCACGTCTTCGCTGATCACCGACTCCTTGTGCTCCAGGGAGCCGTTCATCTTCATGGGCTTGGGGTCGCTCTCCTCCACCACCGTCTCCGACAGGGCCCGGGTGGTCCACGGCGAGTCGAAGCACTTGAGCAGGATGGAGACAAAGTGCTCCAGTTTGGAGCTAGTCCGGGGGAACTTGAACCAGAAGTTGCTGCAGGCTAAGAAGATCAGCGTGTGGAGCAAGACCAGGTAGGGGAAGTACTTGGCGAACCAGTGCAAGCGAGTCTCGTAGCACACCGCGTCCACGTAGTTGTACTGGTGCCGATCCAGGTCGTACTGGATCCCCTTGGGCTCCGGGGAAAAGGGTGCTGTGAAGCTGAGGTTCGAGTTCTTCGTGCAGGTCTGGTCCACCACCCACTTGCAGGGCAGGCAGATCATCTTGTCTTGGGTCACCTGCAGGGTCCCCCCGAACACCGAGATCATCAGCATGACGATGGAGATGTAGTCCGTGAACACGTCCCACCATGGTTTCAGGATGCGGTAGGCCGGCTGCGTGTCCACAAAGTACCGCAGTTCCGTGATGGGGATCATGGTTTATCTGGCGGGGAAAGAGCAGAGTGCTGTGGTTGGTGGATCCTTCTGATCGGACTTTCAGACCCGGGTAAGGTCGGTGGATGCCAAAATGTCATTTTACTGGGATTTTACCCTATTAAAAAACAGTTACCGTATTTTTTCGCATATTAGCCGCCTCCGCGTATAAGCCGTACCCTGAAAATTGCCTTAAAATGGTTGAATTTGACAATTTCCCTCGTATAAGCTGCACCCTGAAAATTGACTTAAAATGGTTGAATTTGACAATTTCCCCCATATAAACCGCACCCTGAAAATTGACTTAAAAATGGTTGAATTTGACAATTTCCCCCGTATAAGCCGCACCCTGAAAATGGCCTTAAAATGGTTGAATTTGACAATTTCCCCCGTATAAGCCGCACCCTGAAAATTGACTTAAAATGGTTGAATTCGACAATTTCCCTCGTATAAGCCGCACCCTGAAAATTGCCTTAAAATGGTTGAATTTGACAATTTCCCCCGTATAAGCCGCACCCTGAAAATTGCCTTAAAATGGTTGAATTTGACAATTTCCCCCGTATAAGCCGCACCCTGAAAATTGCCTTAAAATGGTTGAATTCGACAATTTCCCTCGTATAAGCCGCACCCTGAAAAATAACTTAAAATGGTTGAATTTGACAATTTCCCTCGTATAAGCCGACCCCCCGATTCACAATTTTCTCCTCCATATTTGTAATTTTAATAGGGAGTACAAATGTGTTACCTTGAAGGGAAAATTTTAAGAAAAATCACCGGGCGTGGTATTTTTGAGATACTGTATCAATCGATCGCTGGATTGCAAACGTAGACAAATTCAAAAAGGAAGTCATGTGAGCAGTACAACCAGGAAGTGGTCTGGTTTGTCATCCCTAGGTAAGATGGCGGCGCCCTGAGCAAGCAATGGCAGACAGAAGTGACTTTTTCACACTATTTTTTCCTTGAATTTCATTCATACACGCCAAAATAAATTTTGGTTAGCGTTTTATCTGTTTATCTTTTTTTTATTTTGAAATAAATGACCGTATCGGCCGCATTGTCTTGCGTTATGGCGTTTCGTGCATGTCAAGTCTAATTTGTGCGCATATAAGCCGTACCCTTGATTCAGTCATCATTTTTTGGAGCGACAAATACGGCTTATATGCGAGAAAATACGGTAAATCACATCGAGTGGAGCCGGGCTATTTGAAGATTGTGACCCAAAGTCGCATTTTTTTCCCTTTTAGATCCATTTCTGATATCACAACTAACTAGTTTGCCAGATTTTAAACAGTTGCCCCCAAAAAGTCCCAAACTGATGGTTTTCAAGTGGTTTATAACACTCCAAATGAGCTAAACCGTTTAGTTAAACACAGTCACAAACTTTGCTTTGAAGAAATAAACGTGAATCGAGCTCTCTTGATTGTGATTTTCTTGACTTTTACGCAATCGGTGAACATCTTTAATCCGTTTCACATGTGTAAATAAAACTACATACAATTAAAAGTACTGTACACATACGTACATTTTCAAAATATACCTTTGGTGTTTATGGACATTAAATACATAATTGACACTTAAAAACACATCCGTTCGAGACACATTGTTCGATGCGAGTCCCAGGAATTTAGTGGGTGTGGCTTATAGGACAAAAATCCTGGTATTTACAAAGATACTTAAGGTAGGGCCACATGCAAACACCACATGATGTCATCAAAAATGGACTTTGGACAGCAGCAGAATGAGTGAAAAAAACCTCGCTACTTATTGACATTAAAACTCAACTGGATCAGCAACACATTCTTGTAAAAGTTGTCATCAGAAAATTTGGTCTATAGTCTTTTGACTGGCTAATTTTAGGATCTTTGTGGTTCTTAAGCTTGTAATTGTTTTTTTATTAAGGAAAAAATGCGTTTGTAAACTAAAGACCCTGATTTGGCAAATTCTGGTCTTTATTATTGACTGCTACAATAAAATTTGACTATTTTTTATCCTTACACTAACTTCCCAAACTCATTACTATTATGAAACACAACAACCTTGAGATTTTAGGTTTACTATTTCACATTCGCCATATACCGTATTTTCTCGCTTATATGCCATATTTGTCGCTCAAAACAATAATGACTGAATCGGGGGTACGTACGGCTTATATGCGCACAAATTAGACTTGAAACTGCAAGGTGACAAGGCCGAAACGCAATAACGTAAGACAAATGTATTTTGACGTCTGTGAATGAAATTCAATACAACTAAACACAAACGACGCATCCAATTGCAACAAAGCTGAAATATTTCCAACTTACACATCCGCCAAAAGTCTGTGTGGTCGATTGGTCGCCGGTCTTTTGGTCGCCGGTCTTTTGGTCGCCGGTCTTTTGGTCGCCAGTCTTTTGGTCGCCAGTCTTTTGGTCGTCGGTCTTTTGGTCGCCGGTCTTTTGGTCGCCCCGACCGCAACAACGGGCGACCAAAAGACCGGCGACAAAACAAGGTAAAACAACAGGGTCTACGCATCAATAAAAGCCAACAATGGCCATGAGCAGTTTCACTGGGCCGACGTGTGAGTGTAGAAGACTTTGTATGGACATGCGTTGTCCCTTTAAGAAGCGACGTCCGTCAGGGTCTTAACAAGTTTTCCAACAAAAAATAATAAAAGTCTGGAAAATTTGGAGCTTTTCTTTAGCCTAATAATGACTAGCGCATTAAGTATGACTAAATAGTCATTCGCAGTTTGTATTTACGGAATTTGAGCAACGATTTAAATGGTAATTATTACTTACCTTCCGGGCGACCAATCGACCGTGTACCCCAAAAGTCCACCGTTTCGCAGTGAAAACCCTTCCACCTCCGCTCTTTTGCCATCGGTGTTTCCAATCGACCTCTGGCTTGGCGTATGCACGGCACGCCCAAGACCAAGACGCCAGACCGGAGTCGGGACCCTTCTAAAGATGATGTTCCGTCCTGGCGCGTTGAACCCAAACAACGCGGCAACCAGAGGAGCCACCTCTCTCGCCGGTGCTCTATTCTTAGCCATTTCCTTTAATAATACCCAGAGTATTGTCTGCGGGGGCCTTGAGAAGCACCTCCCTCGACCTTCAGAAGGAGATCCTGTTTACCTTATAGAAAGTGCTGTCTCCGACCAGTTGCCTCTCCGGGAAACTATACTGTCACCTTTTACCCTCACCTCTTCAACACACCTACACTCAACAATGAGAGGCAGCGCCGGCGGTGGTCGCCGGCGTCTACTTTGCTCGGAAACGATAAAGTCGGGGGCGCCATGTCTAGTCCAGGTGCCAAAAAAGCAGGTTTATACTGGCTCAACTTCACTTTTGTTTCCTTCAACACACATGGGGTAGCCAGGAGACGATCACGTGACTTACCTTTTTCAATGTGTTATCTGGGCTCCAGGTTTTGTAGCTGCTTGTGATGGACGTGACGTCTTCTGTGAGTCCATGAGCGTTCATGGACAGTCGTTTCTTTCATTGCCATGGGCTTGAGGGTGAAATCTGTATTTATGATGGAGGGAAAAACATATATTGATCACAATTAGTACTGCGCTCAAATGTGGCAAAAGGAGAATTTACGTATCAAGTTGAGAACGTGATTGACCTCCTAAGTTGGGACATAGCAGCGCACCAAACATCGACAAAAATTCAAGTAGTCGGGCTCTGTAACAATTATTTCCGATTTCATTCACCTCGAGAAGAGTCGGCCAATATATAAAGTGTATTTTTGAATGAGTACAGTGCGTGTACATTAATATGCGTTCTACTTAACGCGAACATCATGACGCACAGAGCCATGGGTGCTGCTAGCCAACAAGCTAACATGCTACATGTTTACCAGCCGGCTCTTTGTGTCATCTGCGCGTGAACTCGAATTGAATATAAAAGCCTAAGGACCAACGATAACAAGTCTGGAAATATTTCATACGACTGACTTACTGCGTTTGAAGGCTTTTGTTCAAATCCAGCGCCAGTAGAAGTTGATAATTTTTGCTTTTCGTTCCTGGAAAGCTAAAGCTAATAGCAATAGGCGCTGTTTTGCGAGCACAATCGAGACGCTTCAGCATGTCTGCCGCCGCCAACCTGTAGGTGGCGATATGCTACCTGTTTTGGGAACAGGGAAGAAGACGCAACTTCCTGGAGAGGAGATGTTTTGGTTACAAAACATTATAAAATAGCGTTTTTTGTTGATTCTAAAATGGCTTCGTTGAACTTTTTGCGAACGGTGGGCTCATGTCGGACAATGCCGCACACAAGCCGGCTCGCTTTTAAAACTGTTACTTGTCCGCAAAACTGTTTGATTGGGGCTTTGGTACAGGACACATGCAGGAGAAGGACGACCCCCAGAGCCTTTACGATGGAAAAAGAGTTGACTTGCTACTTCAATAATGTCACGTCAATCAAAAATTACAGCACATACAGTATTCAAATGAGCTGCTGGAAGTGTAAGGAAGCTTTTGACACGAGCCCTGCATTCTTCTGCTCGTCCTGTAAAGTGGTCCAGCCTCCTGATGAGGGCGCATCCTTCTTTACCATCATGGACTGGTGAGAACCGAGGCTTCAACTATCGCGGCTTCACTACATCGCAGATTTTTTTCTATTAAATTTTTTCGTGTAACTTCATAAAAATGTGAAAATCCACACTAAAACTCGCAAATGGAAGCCAGTCCCCTGTCCTATGTTTGCTACTAGGACTCAGCACTGAAGGAAAAAAACATTATTATTTCTTTTTAATAAGGGTGATCCTACTTCACGGTTTTTCATTTATCGCGGCCATGTCTGGTCTACATTACCCGCGATAATCAAGGGATTACTGTAATTCGTCATCTGTAGTGAACATTAAGTACAATGTAATAATTAATTTATATTTTTATGCAGTGTCAATTTAAAATTATTTTCTTCCTCCGACAGCGAATGCACATTTGCACTGGATATTCTGAAACTCCAGAAAAGATACTTGCAACTTCAACGCTCGCTCCATCCAGACAACTTTAGCCAGAAATCTGCGGTAGGCCACGCTTTCTAACTGGAAACCAGTCCAGCAGCATGTTTTCTTTTGTGTGTATGTATTGGATTTCCCTATTTCTCATCTTACCAATATTTAAGAAATAAAACACCTAAAATAAAAGAATAAAACTGCCTGCCCACATTCGATCTCCAAGTACCGTATTTACTCGCATATAAGCCTCCCCCACGTCGAACTGTGACAGGCACAAGTGAGTTTTTTCATGTTTTTATTTAGCATTTTATCTGTTTATCTTTTCTCTATTTTGAAATAAATGACCGTATCGGCCGCATTGTCTTGCGCTATGTCGTTTCATCTTTGTCACCTTTCATTTTTGTTTAGTCGTCTTTTTATGCGCATATAAGCCGTACCCTCCATTTTTTTTGTCTGACAAATGTGGCTTATATGCGAGTAATTCGCTATTGAAAACATTTTTTTCAAACGCAATTAGCATATTGAAATGTCTCTGAGCTTTTCTTTTTTAAAACCAAAAATGGTAAATAGGCACCCTGCTATAATTGAAGAGGTTTGGATGAATGAGTGATAAAGAAAAGACCAAATTTGGCCTTTTGGATTATTAAAATGAACCTGCTTGTGTAGCAGGATAGGAAAAAAAATCTTTAGAAGTAAAGCACAATGCACCCTCAAGTCAAAGCAAGAAGATGCAATGGTTCCCTCACGCAGGGCGTGTTTGGCTTATTTTATTCAAATGCCCCTCTGGCCATTTTTTTTAATTAGCTATCTTCCAGCCTCGGGGGGTTCTGCATCACAGATGGAAAAAGCCAACACGTAGATAGATAGGCACCCACTTACTGCATAGGTTGTTATTAAAAAGGAAATAAAAGAAAAAACACAGCTCAACACGACTCGGCAAAAATAGCGAGACTATTGATTTTCCCAAAAAAAAGCGCACCCACACTTGTATTTGTCGACAATATATTTTGCATTCAACCGAGCTTTGTTAGTGCATTTCAAAATAGGACTTTAATTGCTAGGTGTGATCAAATCCAAATGACAAACAAACAAAATCGCAAAAGTTGACTTGGAAGGCCATAAGCAGGGGCGGATCTAGAAAAATTGTGTTTAGGGTGGCCAGAGGGGGGGCGGGTACTTTTTCAGGGGTGGTAAAAATTTCATAGAAATTGAGACCTTTAATAATGGTACAGTATTCTGCCATGTTTTGATTATAGGGCCTTTGATTGATTTTATTCAAAATGATAAAAATATTTTAAACAATTGACTCCAATTTAGTTGCCAATTTTTGGGCACAATAACATACCTTTAGAAACAATTTAGAATGTCCAACCAGCCTGGGATGCACGTTTTGGGGATGAGGGAGGCAATCGGAGCACCCAGAGAAAACCCACACAGGCCAGGGAGGAAGGGTCAAAGTCCAGACGGGAAGGTCGGAACCCACAAGGGATTGATCCCTCGATCTCAGACCCCAATTTACCTAAAGAAATAAATAAAAAATAAAAAAATAAGAATCTGTGGCAATGGATGAAACATGATAATTTTTACAATTAAAAAAAATCATAATTGAAATGACAATCATTTTGCATCTCAACTTTTTTTAATCGGTGCTAAGGTTGACTTTTGGCATGGCAGTTGCCATCTTGATGGATCCGCCCATTTTGACATTAAGCTTATGTCATTTAATAAGTCTATAAAGAAAGAGAATAGCATCTGTGGAATTGTTTTTCCAGGAAGAACAAGAATATTCGGAACATCAGTCAGCGCTTGTCAACAAGGCCTACGACACCCTGTCCAAGCCTTTGAGTCGCGGCCTTTACATGGTGAGTTCAAGCTCCCCAACGGCTGTCCGGAAAATGGTACACGGTCGATTGGTCGCCGGTCTTTTGGTCGCCGAACTTTTGGTCGCCGGTCTTTTGGTCGCCCGGAAGGTAAGTGATAATTACCATTTAAATGGTTGCTCAAATTCCCTAAATACAAACTGCCAATGACTATTTAGTCATACTTAATGCCCTAGTAATGATTAGGCTAAAGAAAAGCTCCAAATTTCCCAGACTTTTATTGTTTTTTGTTGGAGAACTTGTTAAGACCCTGACTGAACTGACATAGCTTCTTAAAGGGACAACGCATGTACATACAAACTATTATAGACTCACACGTCGGCTCAGTGAAACTGCTCATGGCCATTGTTGGCTTTTATTCATGCGTAGACCGTGTTGTTTTACCTTGTTTTGTCGCCGGTCTTTTGGTCGCCCGTTGTCGTGGTCCGGGCGACCAAAAGACGGCGACCAAAAGACAGGCGACCAAAAGAGGGCGACCAAAAGACCGCCGACCAATCGACCGCACACGCCGGAAAATGGCCCACTTCACCTGCTCGCGTGTAATAGCGCGCTGACGTCCTCTCGCGTTCCAGCTGGAGCTGGAGGGTATCGGCTTTGACGACGGCACGGATCCCGCGGCGGACGCCGACTTCCTGATGGAGGTGATGGACATCAACGAATCCATCGCGGAGGCGCAGACTCCAGAGGAAGCGGATAAGATCGGACAAGAAACAAAAGGTAAACAAACACAGGAGTAGTATCTTGTTCAATCTTGTTATTGTAACCACAGGGAACTACAGATAAAATACTAAGTACTTCTCAACATTACGATTACAGTGGTACCTCGAGATACGAGCTTAATTCGTTCCGGGACTGAGCTCGTATGTCGATTTACTCGTAACTCAAATCAACGTTTTCCATAGAAATGAACTAAAAACAAATTAATTGGTTCCAGCCATCTGAAAAAAACACCAAAAACAGGATATTGGATTGGAAAAACATTTTTATTGGTTCTAATTCTCCATCTATTAACAAAGTAACAAATAACTAGAGGTTTAATAATACTAAAATGTATTTAATAGTACTAAAATCAGACGGATTGTGCGGAGAGGAGAATTTTAGCACGGCAACGCGTTCGTAACCTAACAAACAAATTTAAATGAAGTTGGATTACGATGCAGACACTCAGAAATAAGTTTCATCTAACCTTACACTAAACTTAATTCTCATTTTGTTTTAAATTTTGATACCTTTCTTCTCCCGGGGTTGGCTCGATTGGCCCCGCCTCCACCCTGACTTCCAGATGCAACCTATCGAGGGTCGTTTGCTTTTGTCTTTCCTTAAAAATATTCCCAAAATGACGCACACAAACGTCCTCGCAATTGGATAACATACGACCACTTGTTGGTATACTCCTCTCATATTAGCGAGCAAGCTCCGCCATTCTGCACTGGCTAACGGGAAAAACAAAAACAAAATGTGTCTCGTATCTCAAGATAAATATTTGCCCCAAATTTTACTCGTATCTTAAATTGCTCGTATGTCGAGGTATTACTGTAGTTTGGAGACCACAGTTCTAGACGAACACGAGGCCCGCTTAAATTTGCGGCATTTTCCTTTGCCGGCAGGAAAGCTAAGAGGCTTGACGGAGAAGATCGACGGCGCTCTGCGTGCAGGTGAGACGCCAAGAAGGCTTTTTTTTGAAGCTCCTCCCGCCCACGCGTTCCGCCATCTACGCTCAGGCTTTACGTCGCCGGCTGAGTCATCAGTTCAACTTCTTCTTTGTGCTCTTTTCTCTTCTTTATTTTCTTTTTCCTGCCAGGAGAGCTGCGAGCTGCTAAGGCGCTGCTTGCCCAAATGAAGTACTTCTCAAATATCGAGGAGAAAGTCAAGGAAAAACTTTCTGGATTCATGTAATCTGACACGGTGGCAAAAGTTTTGCAACGAGGCGTCGCCATGACTCGGCATTTTTCCACCAGGTGTTCGTAAATGTGGACAAATGTTCACCTGGATGGTTTTGTCAATTAGCATCCATTCTTTGGATACAATAAATCACATTTGATCCTAATATGAATTGAATTCTTTTTCAAATATGAATATCACCTTTTGTTTTCGTTGAGCAATGCGGACTTTCAACTCCCTCCACAGATTTTCCATGGGGTTGAGCTCTGGAGACTACCCTGGCTGTGTGTTTGGGATCATTATCATGCTGAAAAACCTAGCCACATCTCATCTTCAATGTCCTTGCTGATTAAAAAATATTCTATTAATACAGGTAACAAGTGTAGACCTCGTTAGACGAAGTTAGATCTCTTTGACAGCCAGCGGTTACCACGTCAGCCTCACAATTCTGGGGTCCAGGGTTAGATCCCAGGTGGGTCGTCACTGTGTGGAGTTTGCATGTTCTCCCCGGGCATGCGTGGGTTTTCTCTGGGTGCTCCGGTTTCCTCCCACATGCCCAAAACATGCAGGGTCAGCTGGTTGGGGCGAAATAACGAGCCCAGTCAAAGTGGACTGGATGCCTCTTGCCATGATGTTGATATCATGTCAGGTAGTTTTATTTGCTGGACGATTCTTGTCCTGTTGCTAGGCAACCTCATGTAGAAGTTATTCATACCGGCCAGATACCGTATGGCCTGATTGTTTACGGGAGCATGAACTGTACATAAAGTTCGCGATCTAGGGGAGTGTTTTGAATATTTTAGGACAGGACTAGTATACGTGTATTCGGGGGAGAAAAAAATAATTCAATTTGTGAATATGTGCCGAGTATGTATATTCACGTGCTAAGCATTGCAAGGGATTGTGGGGGATCACGCATGTGGGACATTACAGCTGGTGAAATCGTAGGCTAGAAAACAAAACAACAACAAAATGGCAATAAAACAATAATTGGAGTCCATTGTGTGAAAGCGTCAGAGTAGGAAATAGTGCACTCCATATGGCAACAAGCTTATTAAAGATCATGGATAAGGAATAAGTCATGAATAATATTCATGAGAGTGCTATGAAGCTTGAATATACGATTACCAGATGTCACTTTACCTATGGCCACATGATTTATGCATGTGACGTCCTGGGCGATAGATAATACATTTTCCATCAAGAGATATGACAGAGGAATTTTTGAAATGTACAGGAAATAATCCATTCTGGCTAAAATTTGCGGTAATGGAGAACTGAAATGCATCATAAATTTGAAAAACAAGGCACCCACAATAATAGTTATTTTTAAATAATTCCTTTAGGTCTTCTTTAAAAGTTTTTAAATGATAATTTGGGCACTGGAAACAAGAAACCAAAATGCCGATGCTAATGCTCATGTGGAAAATACGAGACTAGTATGTACAGCCAAGCTAAAATATGCTAACATTTGGTAAGGACTGGCTATTAGCTAAAATGATGATGAAAAGGCTTTGCACAGGCTACAAAAGTGGAAAAATAGGTTAATGTACTGGAAACAGGTAATCAAAATGCTATTGCTAATGTGGAAAATGGGCAATGCGTAGAGCCAAGCTAAGCTAAACTATGCTAACATTTGTTAAGGACTGGCTACTAGCTAATCCAATGTGGAAAATGGGAGATGAGTACAGCCAAGCTAAGCTAAACTATGCTAACATTTGTTAAGGACTGGCTACTAGCTAATCTAAAGGAATTTTCCGTTAGCATTAGCATTGCTTGACTTGTGACAAGGCAAATTTTGCCCAGTGCGACCTAAATATATTTTTGTTTTGTACGTTTTCATGTTGTGTTGTGTTATGGCGCCAATTTTGACGGGCAGGTAAAAGCAAGTCGACGAATGGGAGGCCAATCTTTCCTCCATGGTTTGATGGCGCTCGACATCAAACGTTCACACTCTCGCCGACCGGCGTGGCTCACTAAGCGTGAAAAACGACTTTACGTGGCTGTTTACAAGTAGTCGCCCCCGTGAGGATTAGCTCGCCATACGCCATCGATAACAATTTGTCTGCAGCAAACGTCGCTGAGCTTCGGCCTGTCTTGCCCTCTCTATGGATATAAATAGCTCTTTCTCTTCTACCCGTACCACATCATTATTCCCGGGGTGACAAACACACGGTCCGCGGCCCCGATGCGGCTCGCTAGGGGCTCCAATGCGGCCTGATGGGTTGTCATAAAATGTCCTGACCCACAAGAGATCTAGTTGGCATGTTTATTTTTTTATTACATTGTGTTGAGTTGTTTTGTGTTGTGTTTTGTTGTGGTGTGTTTTGTTGTAGTGTGTTTTGTTGTAGTGTGTTGTTTTGTTGTGGTGTGTTGTTTTGTTGTAGTGTGTTGTATTGGTGTGTTGTTTTGTTGTAGTGTGTTGTATTGGTGTGTTGTTTTGTTGTGGTGTGTTGTTTTGTGACATGTTTTTTGTAGTGTGTTGTTTTGTGTTGTGTGTTGTTGTGGTGTGTTGTTTTGTTGTAGTGTGTTGTTTTGTTGTAGTGTGTTGTTTTGTTGTAGTGTGTTGTTTTGTTGTAGTGTGTTGTTTTGTTGTGGTGTGTTGTTTTGTGACATGTTTTTGTAGTGTGTTGTTTTGTGTTGTGTGTTGTTGTGCTGTGTTGTTTTGTTGTGGTGTGTTGTTTTGTTGTAGTGTGTTGTTTTGTTGTAGTGTGTTGGTTTGGTGTGTTGTTTTGTTGTAGTGTGTTGTTGTGGTGTGTTGTTTTGTGGTAGTGTGTTGTTGTGGTGTGTTGTTTTGTTGTAGTGTGTTTTGTTGTAGTGTGTTGTTTTGGTGTGTTGTTTTGTTGTAGTGTGTTGTTTTGGTGTTTTGTTTTGTTGTGTTGTTTTGGTGTGTTGTTTTGTTGTGGTGTGTTGTTTTGTGGTGTGGTGTTTTGTGGTGTGTTGTTTTGTGTTGCATTGCATTTTGTTGTGTTTTGTTGTAGCATGTTGTTTTGTGTTGGAGTGTGTTGTTTTGTTTTTGCTGTTTTTTTACAACAACAGACGTCCAATTCACCTAAGCTGACTCTGCTCATCTTTTTAATACCAAAATAAACTTTTTGGGCCAAGCAATAAATTGCCACCACCCACATGAGTTCTAGTTAGCATGGCCCACCACCCAAACCAAGTTGGACACCCACCCCCACTCTAAAGTCCGCCGACATGAAAATATGACCACTTTAGCAGGAGTCCTGAGCAACATTTCACATTCAAAAACGCACCCACCGGAAAGCCAACGCGCCAGTTGAACTTCGGCCTATTTTGAAAGTCCAATGGTGTTTTGCGGCAACTTTTTCCGCAGCGCATTTGCCCTCCTCGCGGGGAAACAATTGCGGCCCCCGTCAATCTGTTGTCAGAATTAGGCGGGCCAATCACCTCCGCCGGCTTCCGACCCATGCAATTCCCAGAAGCCACGCTGGCAGAGCGGCCGACACAAGTCGATCAAAAAATAAAAAAACTAAAGCGTGAGCTCACGGCGTCGCAGCGCCACACGGTGGTGTCCTACCTGTTGCCTGTCAATGCGGTCTGGAGAAGGCGGAAAATGGAATTTCCGCCGCCGATGCATTGTTTACTTCCATTTCATATCCGTACGCGGGAGAAAAACAAGCCGGAAGCACAATAAGATAAGATAAGGGGTATAAATAAAGTAGCTAAGGCACACTGGCGCAAATAAAATTCATTTACGACGGGACTCGGCATTAATTTAATTTGCAAGGCACTTTAACCCTTTATAAGGCACTCATTTCCATTTCGTCATTGGGATGGAAATATTAGCATTGGAAGCTAGCAAAGGTGTTTATAAAAAAAAGGAATCTGCATTATTTGGCGTTATTACATTGATTGATTCTCGTATCGATTGAAAATTGTTTGTTTTTTTCCTCTTGAGGCACATTTTGTCCCGTGAAGACGATCCCAAAGCAAATGTTCCCAATCAGCATGAAAACATAAAGATGAGATTGAATTTCCCTAGACGGCGCCATGGTGAAATGGATGACATTAATAACGCTTGTAGCGCAATTGGATGGACCAATCAGACTCCGGGGAGCGCAAATGAGTGACTTTTAAGACTATTAGTTACAACGAGGTTAAGACCTGCAGTCAAAACGGCGACCATCATCTGTCAACGTCCGCTTAGAAATGAGAAGAATCGGTCTGCAATGCTAATAGCATTGAATTGAACGCTTTGATTGTCATTGAACAATAATGAGATTTAGAGCTGCACGAATAACAACATGAAGCAAACAGACATAGAAATACCTGATCAATAAGTAATAACTCTATAAAATAAATCAATAAATAACCACTGATGATTGTAATTTGCATCTTTAGTCCCTTTCGGCACCTAGGAGGACCTAATCAAGACTTACTGCTAACCAAACTTTGGACCTACTTGTTTATGTGACCACTTATTCATGTTGATTAATAATTGATTGATTATTTAGATCAGATCAGATTAAACTTCAAATTCATTCCTTACTCGGGAAATTCACTTTATTGCAGTAGCAAGAAGGTGAAAGCACAGACACAGCTAAAGACATTGTAGACCTAAATAAAACATAATAAAAAATAATAAATATGCATATTGTTTATTATTATTATATATTGATTATTTATTATTAATATATATTGATTATTTATTATTATATATTGATTATTTATTTATAATTTATCATGATTATTTATTTATAATGTATCATTATTATGATCATTATTATTATTATTATTATTATTAGTAGTAGTAGGAATAGGAATAGTATTAGTATATTAGTATTATTATTTTTAGTGTTATTATTATAATAATAATAATTATTATTATTTGTAATTTATTATGATTATTATTTATTGATTATTTATTATCATTATGATTTAGTATGATTATTCTTTGTATATTTATTATTATTATTTATTGATTATTTATTATGATTATTTATTGATTATTTATTATTATTATTATTATCATTATTATTTAGTATGATGATTCTTTATATATTTATTATTATTATTTATTATTATTATTCATTTCCTGGTTCCCTGTCAACTCATTGGCTGCCAATGAAAGCACGGGTGAAAAAACAAATAGGAAATTGAGCCCAAATTTAAATTCTATCTCCTCCTCATCACTCCACGTCGAAGCCCGACTCATGCTAGCCAAGGTACCGCTAAACCAAACAACATTTCCCATCATGCCTGTAGCTTCAGAAGCCTATTCCGTTCAAATAGCCGTGCAATTTTAGCTTTGTTCCAAACCACAGTTCAATTGCTTTGACACGTGAAGCGGAGCACTCCACGGCTCGCTGCCAAGGGAACTCGGATCAACTCCCCGGATAGGTCTCCGTCTGTTTTTTTTGGATGGAACCAAACGGGGCAGGTGTAAACATGCCTCGCCTCCTCGGGTCCAACAAATTTGGACGGATTCAAATGACAAATCCAATGAGAAAATGTCCAATTTGGAAAAGTTGGACCGCGTTTGGGATGCCATGCCAAAAGCTTTGAATGCATTTTTTGCGCCAAGCGATGCTGTCACATTTCCCACTTGGGGGCGCCGCAATAGCTGGATAGCTCTCTTTTAATCTGGGATTGTCATCCTATAATCTGTCTGGCATATGTTCCTATGGATAAATCAGCTTCAATCATCACTGGCGCGCGGTGGAGAAGTGGATACGTCCTTGCCGCAAAACCAGGGTTGCCAGGATGTCCTCCAATAACTTTCCACCCTGACTTTGTTAGAGTTTATCTCTGAAGTATTATGAAGTATTTATCACATAAATGTCCCTGACCTCTGGGGTAAAGCGGAATTAAATCCGTTTTTGTGGTGAAATCGACCAATCAAACGCGATCGGAATTTGAGGTGGATAAAGAGCATTTGTTTATTTTTAAAAAGCAGGGATTGACCTCCATTCGTGGTATCGACAATCAATTTTGGCACTAATTCATGCTCACTCGTTCATTTTCTGAAGCGCTTATCCTCACCAGGGTCGCGGGGGGTGCTGGAGCCTATCCCAGCTGACTTTGGGCACCCTGAATTGGTGGGCAGCCAATCGTAAGGCACAACAAGACAAACAACCAATCATAACTAGGGGCAATTTAGCATACAATTAGCCTAGCTAGCATGCTTTTAGCATGTGGGAGGAAACCGGAGGTACCCAGGGAAAAACCCACGCAAGTCCGAGCAGGAGATGCAAACTCCACTCAGTGAGGACCCACTTGGGATCGAACCCTCGACCCCAGAATTTATTATTATTATTATTTGTAATTATAATGATGATTATTTATTGATTATTTATTATTATCATTATTATTGAGTATGGTTATTCTTTATATATTTATTATTATTATTATTACTTGGGATCGAACCCTCGACCCCAGAATTGCGAGACCGACGCGCTATCCACTCCCTCCGCCTAATTTTAATTCCGACAACATATTCAAGTTTCGTGTCAAGTCTGATTTGTGCGCATATAAGCCGTAACCTTGATTCAATCATCTTTTTTTTTTGCAATAAATGCGGGAAAATAAAATCTATTCTTATTGATCAGGAGTGAAAAGAAAAACAATTAATGTGTCAAAACAAGAAACGGAGAGAGCGGCAAAGGCAGAGAAATCGTTTCCGTGGTAACCAGATACAAACAAGCTGATAATCCTCTTTTAACGAAATGAGCGATCGTGGCATTTGTCAGGGATTTGCGATCGATGACGCCGATTTAGAGCCGCTTGGCAAAAAAAAGGCTTCATTTGTTTGCCACGCAAGGCACCAGGTGGTTCAAGTCCCACCATGGCGGGATTGAACATAACAATTAAAGGTTTGAATATCGTCAAAGTCTACATCCCAAAATAAGTAAAAACTCACGGAGATCTAGAACTATTGAACTGGTGAAATAAAAATAACCTTTTTTTAAAAAATAGGGTGTGTGATTCCATGCAAAGAGAGCATAAAGACGAGTACTCGTTGTGTTTATCATGTGATGTGTCGGAACATATGATTTAAATTGGGTTAGAGTCCTAAAATAATTGGGTTAAATGAAATAAATGACATTTTACCGGTGGTAGAAGCAACGTAACACCCGACATGGAAGCATCTTTGACCGTCAAATCTACTGAATGCTAACTATCTAGCAACGACCCTCAACTCTTCAAGAAAGTATGGCTTTTAAAAGGGTATTTTTTGAGTATCTATCATCTGAAATTAAAATGAAAACACAAGCTGGGGCCAAGAAAACCAGAAAAATCCTTGTTTTGGTTCCCATGTTATTGTGAACTACGCTAGCTAGCTCGCATGCTAACCAACTGCATATTTAACTGCAATTTAGCCAACCACCCTCAACTATTCAAGAAAGTATGGCTTTTTAAAGGGTAATTTTTGGGTATCTATCATCTGAAATTAAAATAAAAACACTGGCCGGGGCCAAGAAAACCAGATAAATCCTTGTTGTTTTGGTTCCCATGTTATTGTTTACTACGCTAGCTAGCCCTCATGCTAACCAACTGCATATTTAACTGCAATTTAGCCAACAACCCTAAACTCTTCAAGAAAGTATGGCTTTTTAAAGGGTAATTGTTGGGTATCTTTCATCTGAAATAAAAAAAAAAACATTGGCTGGTGCCAAGAAAACCAGATAAATCCTTGTTTTGGTTCCCATGTTATTGTGAACTACACTAGCTAGCTCGCATGCTAACCACCTGCTTATTTAACTGCAATTTAGCCAATAACCCTCAACTCTTCAAGAAAGTATGGCTTTTTAAAGGGTAATTGTTGGGTATATATTATCTGAAATAAAAACACTGGCTGGGGCCAAGAAAATCAGATAAATCCTTGTTGTTTTGGTACCCACGTTATTGTGAAGTACGCTAGCTAGCCTGCATGCTAACCATCAAACACCTGCATATTTAACTGCAATTTAACCCAAAAAAAACAACCCTATTCCTTGTCCATACATTAAATGTCACCCAAATAAATGAATAAGCTACTTACCAATTTGTCCACTTTCTTTTAGGTGTAGTTTTGCCGCTTTAAAAATCTAAAAAACATAAACAAACAACACATAAACACACCATTTTCATCCTTCTTTTCAAAACAAATAATAAAAAAGAACAATAATAATCCAATGATTGCAATCCTTTAGTCAATTAATCACGGCTTTAGCAATCAAGATGATTTTTTTTATGTTAAATTACTCCAAATAATGTCGCTTTATCAATTTATTGATGTTATGGAAGTCTAGTAAGTACATTTCCAGATGACCTTTATTGAAAAGAAACTTCAAAAGGACGCCATTTCTTGTTTATTTTTCGTTATCAAAGTGAAGATGACCCATTAAAAATAAGTTGACCGAGCACTTTAATTCAATTTAACCTGAAAAAGTCCAAAATTTGAACCGTCCTGCTTTCCTAAAACGAACGATCCCTTCGTATTGTATCCACTTTGGGCAAACCCTTTGAAGAATTGATTTGAAAAGCCTTTAAAAATTCTATTTCCATCCAAAAGCTGCCAGCGTGCCAACTGTAAAATAACAAAAGATGTATTATTGCGACAAGAGGAGCCTGACAAAAATCATCCTGCGCCTGTGGTGAAATGAAACCATTGTCCCCGGAGATTTAGAACAACTGCGAGCGTCGTCTGGACGGCCTGATAAAATTACCCAGCTTGCTCACATCACAAATCCACAATGTGGGTCGTCGCATGAAACTGTTGACACACTCAAAAGTTTGCTTTCCAGGGCTCCCAGTTCTGGATTCGGGAGTAAATGTAGAGTTCATACTCCTTTCTTGACAATAAATACTGTTTTTTCTCGCATATAAGCCGCCTCCGCGTATAAGCTGCACCCTTAAAATGGCTGTATTTGACAAATTCTCTGGTATAAGATGGTCCCTGATTCCCAATTTTCACCTGAGAATATTCATGGTTTAAATAGGGAGTACAAATGTGTTACTTTCAAGGGAAAATTTTAACGATTAAAAATCATCACACGCGGTATTTCTGAGTTAATCGATTGCTGGATTCCAAAAGGATGTTGCCTGCACGTAGACAACTTCCAAAAGGAAGTCATGTGAGCAGTACAACCAGGAAGTGTGTCCGTAGTCGTCTAGTTTGTCATCCCTAGGAAAGATGGCGGCGCCCTGAGCGAGCAATGGTAAGTGAGTTTTTTCACGTTTTACGCAAGATACGGTTAATTTTTTTTCTTGAATTTCATTCATAGTCGTCAAAATAGATGTTGTTTAGCGTTTTATCTGTTTATCTTTTTCTATTTTGAAATAAATGACCGTATGGCCACATTGTCTTGCGTCATGGCGTCACGGCGTCATGGCGTCACGGCGTCATGGCGTCACGGCGTCACGCCGGCATGGCGTCACGGCGTCACGGCATCATGCCATTTCGTCTTTGTCACCTTGCAGTTTTGTGCATGTCGTCTTTTTATGCGCATATAAGCCGTACACTCCAGTCATTTTTTTGCGACAAATACGCCATATAAATGTGTATGTATAAATATATTTCAGCAACACGCTTATTTATTTATTTATTACCTATTTATTTATGTCAAAAATGTCTTTCCCCGTGTCTGTATTCTCACCCTTTTGCTAGTGTAACAGTGAAATTTCCCAAATACGGGATGAATAAAGTTATCTAATCTAAAAAATAAAAAATAAAAAAATAAATACGGTAAGTGACCTACTCAGTGTGAAATCCGTTTCCGTCTAAATGAACACGAAGCGTAAAATCAAGACTTGTCCACCTTTGGCCAAGCCAATGCTGTGGGATTTTATGAGTGACAGAAAAGGGCTTGTAACTGTGCTTTCAGCTCAAGTAAGGCAGGATAAGCTCCCGCATTTTGGTGACCCTCACCCAGATAAGCGCTATGGAAGATGGGCGGATGGCGAAGATAAGGCTCTTATTGCCATGGTAACTCCTCATCACCTCGTTCGTTTTAGAGTCCTGCAACAGTCTGAGGAAACATCAGGCTAGCTTATCAAGATTGCTCGATATTTTAAACGGAGTTCATTAGGTGGACGAGTGGTTAGAGGGTCGGCTTCACAGTTCTGGTGTCGAGGGTTCGATCCCCGGTGGGTCCTCACTGTGTAGAGTTGTTGCATGTTCTCCCCGGGCTTGCGTGGGGTTTCTCTAAGTACTCTGGACTCCTCCCACACCCCGAACCGTGGATGCTAGGCTAATTGTATGCTAATGAGTGCTATAAGCTATGAGTGATTAGTCGTTTGTCTTCTCGTGCCCTGCGATTGGCTCTCCACCGATTCAGGGTGGTTAGCTGGGATAGACTCCGGCACCCCGGGCTTGTGTGAGTTTTCTCTGGGTACTCCAGTTTCCTCTCACATCCCAAAAACATGCATGCTAAGCTAATTGTGCGCTAATTTGTTTGTCCTTTGCTATGATTGGTTGTTTGTCTCCTCGTGCCCTGCGATTGGCTGGCCACCGATTCAAGGTGTCCCCCACCTGGTGCCTATAGTTAACTGGGATAGTCTCCGGCACCCCCCGCGACCCTTGTGAGAATAAGAGCTTCATAAAATGGATGAACATACTGATATACCTACGATGGCTTTGGATATGTACAACTGATAAATAATCGAAAAATAGAATTGTGATCAAAATGAGATATTATGAAAGATATGTTATGATTTTTAAGAAAGATATCTTATTATTTTTAGCCTGCACGACTAGATCCACATCCACACCTTATGTTTTTCTGCTTTGTACATCAAGAAGTCGACTCTTTTCCTTCTTCCTCCTGATAATAAGCCCTTCATCCTTCTTATGAGTGGACATCCCCGCGGATTTGACAGCGGCACGCGGCGTCCGTGGTCCTGGACGCTCGCACGGCGCCCCCGGGCACCCGCCAGGGCCTTGGGCTCGGTCTCCCGTCTATCATAAACAGCCCGCAGCCATGATGATTATACAGAAGTTTTCCATCCAGCGCTGTGTTCTGACTGCCTGAAAGGAGCCTTGTGGGTCCGCTTTGAACGGACGGGGTGGTCGAAATTATTTGGGTAACAGTTATGCAATGCTTTTGTGAGATAGCTTTGCTTTAAGAAATGGCTCGTACCAATCTGAGACAGGAATTGAATTCATTTTGAGAGGTTATCTGAGAATAGGCATTTTTTTCAGGTCAAATAATCATTAATTCCTTCATTTTTTCAACCGCTTATCCTCACAAGGGTCGCGGGGGGTACTGGAGCCAATACCAGTTAACTCGAGGCACCTGAATGGGTGGCCAGCCAATCGCACAAGGAGACAAACAACCAATCACTTGTAAGTGGGAACAATTTAGCCTACAATTAGCCTAGCATGCATGTTTTGGATGTTTTGAATACCTGGAGAAAACCCACGCAAGCCCAGGGATCAAACCCACAACCCAGAACTATGAGACGGACAACCATTTACTCGTAGCTAGGGACAATCTAGCGTACCATTAGCCTCATTTGCATGTTTTTGGTATGTAGGAGGAAACTGGAATACCCAGAGAAAACCCACGCATTGAACCCAGAACCCCAAAACTATGAGGCAGAAGTGCTAACCATGAGACGAGTGACCATTTACTCATAGCTAGGGACAATTTAGCATACCATTAGCCTAGCATGCATGTTTTTAGGATGTGGGAAGAAACTGGAATACCCGAAGAAAACCCATACAATCTCAGGGATCGAACCCAAAACCCCCAGACTATGAGGCAGAAGTGCTAACCATGAGATGAATGACCAGGTACTTGTAGCTAGGGACAATTTAACATACCATTAGCCTAGCATGCATATTTTTAGGATGTGGGAGAAAACCAGAATACCTAGAGAAAACCCACACAACCTCAGGGATCGAACCCAGAACCCCTAAACTATGAGCCAGAAGTTCTAACCATTAGACAAACCACCATTTACTCATAACTAGGGACAATTTAGCGTACCATTAGCCTAACATGCATGTTTTGTGGATGTGGGAGGAAGCCGGAATACCCGAAGAAAGCCCATACAATCTCAGGGATCGAACCCAGAACCCCAAAAACTATGAAGCAGAAGTGCTAACCATTCGACAAATGACCATTTTCCCATAGCTAGGGACAATTTACCCTACCATTAGCCTAGCATGCATGTTTTTAAGATGTGGGAGGAAACTGGAGTACCTGGAGAAAACCCACGCAAGCCCAAGTAGAACATGCAAACTCCACACAGTGAAAACCGACCTGAGTTCGGACCCCAGAACTGTGCCATACAAGGCAATAAGTGAATCACCCCAACAAATTCTAGTCTTAATTTTTGTGTGCGACTAGCAAAGATTTACTCGATACCCCAACATTTCTTTGAACCCTTTTTCTCGCCACGAACGCCAGTCCATAAAATTAACCACTCTAACCAATTTGTCAAAACGTTTAGAAACCGACAAAGTGTCAGCCATGTCCTCTCAAGTGTCAAAGGATGAAAAAACCAAAAACCCGTGGCTTGCGGTGGTTAAATTCATCAACACGCTAGGAAGCAAGCCATCTGTTTTCCGCCTCCGTACGTGGGCGCCTGCACGTTTACTTCTCGGCGGCATCCTCCACGTCGACGGCGGCAAATTACACCACCTCTAGAAAGACGGTGACTGAAGGCCGAGACCATTAATTTCCCCGGAGTGAAGTTGCGCAGTCGGCCCAGAGGGGAAGGCTGACCTTTTCGCCGACGAGACGGGCGTTAGCGTCTCCGAGAGGCGCCTTGGACAAATAGCGTATTACCACGCCAGGAGTGCGGAGATACGCTAATCGCCGTGTACGAGCCTCATTTGCATACGCGTAAATGGCGTGATTTTTTCAAGCTGCCACGATAAGACCCGCTTTAATTAGCGTCTTAGCGTTTCAAGTCTCGCCACCGCGGGCTCGTTAAATAACGGAAGAGTTTTCAAAAATTCATATTTCAGACCTGCTCGGATCCATAACTAGTGAAATTGCATAATCGCCATCATAAAAATTATTGTGGATATTGTCAAATCAACAAAAATACCGTATTTTCACGACTATACAGCGCATCATATTTCAGCCGCAGTGTCAGTAACGAGTGCCATTTCTGTATTTTACACATACACAGGACGCACCGTTTTTAAAGACGCAGCCAGGCAAAGCAAAACATACACCAGCTTAAACATACGGACACATGCTAAAAACATGTTTTTAAAACGGCAACGGAAGCAAAACTGAGTAGGGTTGTACTTTATTTAGCCATTTTACAATGTACTCACGTCATCATCACCCACAAATCCATCAAAGTCCTTATTTTCAGTGTCCAAATTGAACAATTGTCCAAATGAGTCTTATAGTCCAAATGAGTTTTATACGTTCGTCCAGGCGGCCACAATCCATTCGCAAATAGTAGCTATCTAGTAGCTAGCGTAACTTTTAAAACGCTGCTTTCCATGTTTTGTCAAGCTGTTTTGATGTTGATGTATACAGGCCACAATCCATTGGGTGTATTGACAAAAGAACTATATATCCCAACAGTCACTGCGCAGTACTTTTTCTACGGGTAAAATAGTAGAGTCGGGGGCTGCTTGCCGTAGTTGTGAGAGCTGTAGAGGATGGTGTACCCTATCCACTGATTTATTTGATTTTATTGTGATAACAATTTTAGTATTGGTCCATATATAAAGCGCACTGGATTATAAGGCGCCCTGTCTATTTTGGAGACAATTTAAGACTTTTATGTGCGCCTTATAGCCGTGAAAATACGGTAGTACTGAGAGTGGTACCTCTACTTACAATTTTTTCTATGTTTCAGGTTACAAAATTACACAAATTTCTAATCCAACATACGAAAACAAGATCCAAGTTTCAAAATCCACTTATTTTATTTTGAAATGGTCACGGTAGCGTTGCGTTCTGCATGACAATCGCCGCTGACTTCCCATTGGTTGTCTCCTCAAGATGTTAAGCATTTACTTTATGCGCATATAAGCCGTACCCTCCATTCAGTCATCATTTGCCTTATGCGCAAATAAGCCGTACCCTCAATTCCCCTGTTGCCGTTATTTTATTTTGAAATGGTCACCGTAGCGTTGCGTCCTGCTCGAAAATCGCCACTGACTTCCCATTGGTTGTCTCCTCAAGATGTTAAACATTTGCTTTATGCGCTTATAAGCCGTACCCTCAATTCAGTCATCATTTTAAAAAAAAATACAAAAAAAATCTAAAAACAAGCAACAACCCTTTTAAAATCGCTCTTCTTTTGTAGTTGTTTTGCTCTTTACAAACAAAATGAATGCATCCGTGAGCACATCTAATGACCACACCAACCTTTGTGCTTGACTGAATTAAAAAAACAGCTACATGAAAGAAAAACAAACCTCTTCAGGCAAAAACGAAGCATATTTTGTTCATTAGTGGAACATTAGAACATTTGCGCTGGTCAACAGCAAGCTTTTAACCAGTCGCCATTATTTGTAAGTGTGAGGAGCACAGCAATAATCCCACAATAGAACTCTATTAACACACACAAACACACACACTCAGAAATGGACACCATCCCACAACAGTGACTAATGGCTAACACCCACTTATTGGGTGTAAAGTATACACGGGCCACTTGACGGCCAATGATATGTTGTTCTAAAGCACATTTCAAACCGCAAAACCTGGTAAATGTATACATTTAAAAGCTTATTGTGCCGAATAAAGACCCAAAAGCTGCGTTAGCGCTTCTTGCTACGAGCAATGCTAGCCAGAGTAGCCCTTTTTTTAATTTAAATTACAGTGGTGTTTTTTCAAAATAATACTACTCGAAAAAGTTCGGGGTGTACCCTGACTCCAGTTTGTTGGTAGATGGGATAAGCTCCGGCACCCCTGAGACCCGATGTAGAAAAATGGATACTCAACAGATTGTGAGCACCTTCTTAAATTTACAGTTTTTTAAATTTTAAAACAATGTTAAGTGGTTAGCCGCGTCACCCTCGTAGTTTTGGGTTCGATCCCAGGCCGTGTGGACTTTGTGTGTTCTCCCTGGGCTTGTATGGCTTTTCTTTGGGTACTCCGGTTTCCTCCCATATCCCCAAAACATGCATACTAGGCTAATTGTATGCTAAATTGTCCCTAGCTATGATTAAATGATTGTTCGTCTCACGGTTAGCACGTCGGCCTCGTGGTTCTGGGGTTGTGTGTTCGATCCCAGGTCAAATCTCACCGTGTGGAGTCTGCATGGTCTCCCTGGGCTTGTGTAGCTTTTGTTTGGGTACCCTGGTTTCCTCCCACATCCCCAAAACATGTATACTAGGCTAATCATACGCTAAATTGTCGCTAGCTACGAATAAAATGGCCATTTGTCTTATGGTCTCCTGTGATTGGCTGGCAACAAATTCCCAGTGTTCCTCGCCTACTGCCCATAGTTGGCTGGGATAGGCTCCAGCACCCCCTGAGGATAAGAAAAATGTAAAAAAAAAAAGAATTATTCTTGACTTATGATCACAAATATGCAGAAACAGACTTTTGTAAGATAGCTAACGGAATGACGTGATGCTAAATGGCTCAAAATATGATTTTTCATGACGCAAGTTTTTTTTTTAAAGGTTATGTTTTGGGCTAAATCGCCAAGAATAGTAACTTGACTTACAAATAAATTTGAACTCTGGCGCTTTCGACGCGTTTCCGCGTCGCCATTTGACGTCAAAGTAAGTCATCTTTTGTTTTTTTGGCTCAAACGGGAGCCCCAAAATAGCCGTTTAAGTCATTTGAAGTCAACAACATCGCTCGATAAAAGTGTTTTTCTGTCGCCTGGCTCTCACCCGGAGCAGCGCGACCGATCGTGACGTGACCGGCGCTCGGCCGCAAATGAAGCCGGCCCCTTTTTTCCGTCTAACGATGTTTATCGCCTGATGTGTCGAGGCACAGACTTAATCACATTTCCTTTACTCGGCGTGTGGCTAAGTGTTTATCCGCCAGACTCAATAACAGCTTTGGGATAAGTGAGGCCGGGGAGGGGACCGGACGCCAACGACGGGCGAGCGACAAACGGCGTTCAATTACTACATCAGGGAGATTTAACACACTGGCTGCTTTCCGCCAATTAAGGGCTTTTGACAAAATGGCGTCAATCTTGTCGAGTCAAGTGTTTTTAAATGGAAATGATGGTGAAATGTTTCCAAAACGGTGGTGCCAGTGTAGATTAACATTTTATTTCATCTTGTATTCGGGAAATTTCTTGGTTGCAGTAGCAAGACAGACACAAGACACACAAGACATTGTAGACCTAGTTCAAAAGTTAGTATAGGGTTAGGTTGGTTTTCCTTTATTTGCAATTCGTATATTTTCCTATTTTTGGAGATAAAAGAATAATATTTCTGAGGCTGTTTTTATGATCAATTATGGGCAAACGGGGCGGAGACTGGTTAGCGTGTCGCTAAGGGTTCAATTCCAGGTTCGGAGCTTCCTTCGTGGAGTCTGCATGGTCTCCCCAGGCTGGCGTGGGTTTTCTCTGGGTACTCCAGTTTCCTCCCACATCCCAAAAATATGCACGCTTGGCTAATTGTATGATAAATTGTCCCTAGCAATGCATTATTGGTCGCGTTGTTGCGATTGGCTGCCCACCCATAGGCTCCGGCACCCCCCGCGAGCCAAGTGACTAGAAAAAGTGAATTTGAGCCTAGACAAAGTTGAAATGGTCTGCTCTGCGCTGCTGGGCGACTGTCAGATAGTAATCCATCTGCTTTTGAGGCAGGCAGGTGGCAGCTTTACGGGTCACATATGCACCACCATGATTCATAGAGTGCACATATTTTGGACACGGGTGTCATAAATCACTGATGGCTCATTTTTACCCTTCACTTGTCCGGGAGCGAGCTTAAAGGAAAAAAAGTGAACTCCCAAGAGACCAGTCGTATTTAATCTGGAGGCTGATCTCACAATGAGGGATGGAAAAATGGACATTTAGGAAACCAACACATTGACGGTAGATTAAAAAAAATAGCTTAATTGCATATCTCAGAAATACAACGTGCGATTATTTTTAATCTTCAGATTTTCCCTTCAAAGTAACACATTTGTACTCCCTATTAAAACCATGAATATGGAGTTGAAAATTGTGAATCAGGGGGTGGCTTATACGCGAGAAATGGTCAAATTCAACCATTTTAAGGGTGCGGCTCATTCGCGTGGGTGGCTTATATGCGAATAAATCGTGACCGGACGTTTCGTCGAAAGACGTTTGGTCCCCGGACGTTTGGTCGCTGGGTTCGCTTGCTGTCAAATTATGACAGAGAGTTTACTGTTGATATTTTGATATTAGATATTTAAATATTAATCTCTCTCTCATGATTATAATTTTGAGAGCTGGTTTCAACATTTACAACCCGGCGACCAAACGTCCGTTCTACCAAACGTCCGTCCTACCAGACGTCCGTCCTACCAGACGTCCGTCCTACCAGACGTCCGTCCTACCAGACGTCCGTCCTACCAGACGTCCGTCCTACCAAACGTCCGTCCTACCAAACGTCCGTCCTACCAAACGTCCGTCCTACCAAACGTCCGTCCTACCAAACGTCCGTCCTACCAAACGTCCGTCCTACCAAACGTCCGTCCTACCAAACGTCCGTCCTACCAAACGTCCGTCCTACCAAACGTCCGTCCTACCAAACGTCCGTCCTACCAAACGTCCGTCCTACCAAACGTCCGTTCTACCAAACGTCCGGGGACCAAACGTCCGAGTACCAAATAAATACGGTCATGTTTTCATCTCATCTCATTTTCTGAACTGATTTATCTTCATTAGGGTCGCGGGGGGGTGCTGGAGCCCATCCCAGCTGACTCCGGGCCAGAGGCGGAGGACACCCTGCATCGGTGGCCAGCCAATCGCAGTACGGTAATATTAAAAGAAGAAAAAAAATGGTATCGCAACATCATGAAATTACCCAAAAAAATGGCAACAGTACAACAATAGCCTACTTGCTAGGTTTATTGAAGTAAGTAAAGTATCACGTGAAAATGATTTAAAAATAATAATAATCCTGGTCTATTAATAGTCATCCGGAAAACAAAATTCTACTTTGATCGCCGCCGACCTCCCCTAGTCAATTTGGATTGGACCTAGTGACGTCAATGTAAGCCAAAATGCCAAAAAAACAAACAAACGTGAACGTGATTCGACCTTAAATGGATTTACAAGCCTTCTAGGAAACGAGCCACACTATTCATAGAGAAGAGGACGAGTTTTGCAAAGCGGATGCCCAGATTAACCGAGACAAAACATGTTTTGAGGGGGTCGATGGTGACGTGGCGGCCATTGTTGCCGTCTGTCGCGGTGCAATCTTGCTTGTGGTGGCGCACAATCTTATCCTCCAGGGTAAGCTCCTGCCAAGATTGATTTGGGAATTTTTATGCAATCTCCGCATCCAAATAAAACGTTGCATCAATCTGCCTAGCTCGGTGCCGCGTGTCATATATGGCTGATGTAACGACGTGATAGTACGCTAGGCGTACTAAAAATTTGGGGATATATGACAGAAGAAACAAGTAGCAAAAAAAAACACAGAAGGATTGAGTAGAATAGTGTCTTGGCAATAATAATAATGATGAGAGAATTGAATTAATAGCTCCAAAATGGAGTACGCTTTATTCGAAGGGTGACATTTTGGATCAAGGTTGTCAGATGAATCAATTATTTTATGAATTGACTATTATTATGGTTTGGGGTAAGTATTTGAATGATGGTAGACCTTCAATTTTTTATATATAGCCTCATAATGGGAACTATTGTGCCATATTTTGTATTTTAATTTTTAAATAATAAATAAAAAAGGGGGATATGAAGTGTTGTTTGTATTATTTTTGACATGTTTTGCTTCTGGTATGGTAAAAATGAAGTATCCTCTTTTTATAGATTATTTTTGTATATGCATTTTTATGTTTTTAAAGCATGTTTATGTTTTTAATTAGAAAGCAAATATTCTCAGATGTTTTATTCAGTTTTTAAAAACAGTTGAGTATGTTATTGCTTTTTTTCAAAAACATGATTTATTTTAACTTTAACTTAATTTTAACCTATTTTAACTAGATTTCAATTTCCTGTGTGTGGCTCCAGTTTTTTTTAACTAGGTCTACAATGTCTTGTGTGTCTTGTGTAAAGTTCTAATCTAAGTAAATGTAATAAAAACAAACTAAAATAATATTTTTTTATCTAAACCTAAGTAAATGTAATACAAACAAACTAAAATCATTTAAAAAAAATCTAAACTTAAGTAAATGTAGTAAAAACAAACAAAAATCATTTTTTAAAATCTAAATTTAAGTAAACGTAGTAGAAACAAACTAAAATCATTTTTTTAATCTAAACTAAAGAAAATTTAATAAAAACAAACCAAAATCTATTTTTTTTAAATCTAAACAAGTAAATGTAATATAAACAAACTAAAATCCATTTTTTAAATCTAAACTTAATTAAATGTAATAAAAACAAACTAAAATCAGTTTTTTCTTAAATTCAAACTTAAGTCAGTGTAATAAAAACAAACCATTATTTTTTTTAACATAGAAGGTAAAAATATATATTTTTTAAACAAACTATAATCCATTTAAAAAAAATCTAAACTCAAGTAAATGTAATAAAACAAACTAAAATCCATTTTTTTAAATCTAAACTTAATTAAATGTAATAAAATCAAACTAAAATCCATTTTTTCTTAAATTCAAACTTAAGTCAATGTAATAAAAACAAACTATTATTTTTTTTAACATAGAAGGTAAAAAAAATATTTTTTTAAACAAACTATAATCCATTTAAAAAAAATCTAAACTCAAGTAAATGTAATAAAACAAACTAAAATCCATTTTTTTAAATCTAAACTTAATTAAATGTAATAAAATCAAACTAAAATCCATTTTTTCTTAAATTCAAACTTAAGTCAATGTAATAAAAACAAACTATTATTTTTTTTAACATAGAAGGTAAAAAAAATATTTTTTTAAACAAACTATAATCCATTTAAAAAAAATCTAAACTCAAGTAAATGTAATTAAAAAAAACTAAAAATATTGTTTTTTTAGCATAGAAGGTGAAAAAAAATCTTTTTTTACTCATCAATTTATTCTAATCCATGTTTCTTTTTTATTCATTTCAACCAACTATCGAGGACTACCAAAATATGATTTTAGCCGCAATCCTGAATTCCAAACACACAAGTCGCGGACCACAGCAAATGTGACGAAGGCCCCCGGGCCCCCAGTTGGACACCCGTGCTTTACATAAAGAGCCCCGAATGAATTTTTCTTAAAGAACCCTTCCCCGCATCCCAACACAAATCCGTCAACGGACGGCAATGGTAGCCTAAAGAATAACAAATGAGATTGTAGCGCATCCGCCAGCCTTCGCTAACCCTCGTAGTGGCGGCACAGAGTGAAAAAAGAAAAAAAAGCGGCTAAGCTTCTAATCCAATGTGATTCGGAAACGCGGCGAAAAGTGTGTGAACAAAGAGCAAGCAGGAATTCGCCAGAAAAAGCATAAACCGACTTAATGCCGTGTAATTCGATCGGCGGGATGGACTGAGCCCTTTCCTTCTCGGACGTCCGCTTCTGACAAAGACGTCGGCTCTTCTATCTACCGCAGCTTGGACTCCGTTCTCTTTTTAGCCTTTAAATATTAAATGAGAAGCGTTTTCAAGAGGGAGGCTAGCTCCTTTATTTTTGCCCATGCGTATTCCTCTACAAGAAGTGGGCTAATTTCCCCATTCTATTCACGGACCAAGCGTCATTGGCTTTATTTACCATTCTCATGGCAGCGCGGCGGGAGAGTGGTTAGCGCGTCGGCCTCACAGTGGGGGACCTGGGTTCAAATCCAGGTCAGTTGGAGTTGGCATGTTCTGCGTGGGATTTGTCGGGTACTCCGGTTTCCTCCCACATTCCAAAGACATGCACGGTAGGCTGATTGGACACTCAAATTTGCCCCTAGCTACGAGTGATTGGTCGTTTGTGTCTTTGTGTCTTTCGATTGGCTGGCCACCAATTCAGGGTGGTATAGGCTAGTACTACTACTACTACTACAGTAATCCCTCAATTGTTGTGGTTAATGTAGACCAGACATGGCTGCGATAAACGAAAAACTGCGAAGTAGGGTCACCCCTATTTAAAAAAATAAAATACATATATTTTTTTACTTCATTGCTGTGTTCTAGTAGCAAGCGGAGGAAGGGGAGTGGCTTCCACTTGCGAGTTTCAGTGCGGATTTTCACATTTTTATGAACTTACAAAAAACATTTCAATAAAAAAAAATCCCTCCATAAAAACTAGAACTACTACTACAGCAATTACTACCGAACAACAACTACTACTACAACAACAACTACTACAACAACAACTATTACAACAACTACTACAACAACAACTACTACAACTACTACTACAGCAATTACTACCGGACAACAACTACTACTACAACAACAACTACAACTACAACAACAATAACTACTACAACAACTACAACAATAACTACTACAACAACTACAACAACTACAACAACAACAACTACAACAACTACAACAACAAAAACAACTACAACAATAACTACTACAACAATAACTACCACAACAACTACTACTACTACTACTACTACTACTACTACAGCAATTACTACCGGACAACAACTACTACTACAACAACAACAACAACAACAACTTCTACAACAACTACAACAATAACTACTACAACAACTACAACAATAACTACTACAACAACTACAACAACAACAACAACTACTACTACAACAACTACTACAACAACTACTACTACAGCAATTACTACCGGACAACAACTCCTACTACAACAACAACTATGACTACAACAACTACTACTACCACTAGCGTATGTACAACACAACGCTTACTACTACTACAGCTTCATCCACCGTATGCATGTATACAACATAACTCCCTACTACTACTAGTGTAAGTATACCACAACAGTCCTGAGTAATACAGCTTCATCTAGAGTATTTATAACACAATCCTTACTATAATCCCCTAACCACTACTACTACAACTACTGTGTTTTATAATCCGGCGCATTTTATAGATGAAATCATTTTCAAGATAGGCTATTAATTGGATGTGCGTAAAATACGTAGTAGTACACAGGAACGGGATGTCCGCGTGTGTGGACGATATCTTTAAATGACATTTTTAAATTGGATTTCCTCCCTCAATCAGTCGATAAGAATCCTACTGATTGGAGATGGTCAACATGACCCGAAAAAAGCACAATCTCATGTTTTTTATAGACTAAATTGGCCAAATTGCGTGTAACGTGCGTCCGAACGTCAAAGGACAAATGACACGTAATGGCGGAGTGTGTGGAAAATGGAGTTTGGAGTGCCAGAGCCACACAACTTGGAAATCCTTCTGCGGTTATGAATACATAATATCCAATGTAAGACTTCCAAGAGCCATAAGAACATCAAAGATTTGGGTTAAAGAGGATTGGGAGATGGACGCAAGGATTTGGAAGACATTGTTCAAACACTCGGGCAACTCACTTCGTGTTAAGATTTTTTTCTCTCTATTTCCGTCTCATAAGACGCTTCTGACTAAAAATGATCATTTTGAAAAAGGGCCGTCACCGACGTGCAATTCATTTGAAGTGGGAGGGGTGGTGGGGAATATTTGATCGTGATTGATTGATTTGTTTTAAAGGTTATTAAAAAATACTGTGAATAAATACATGAAAAATGGAAATATAATAATTAAAAATGATGAATATTACAAATATATATATATATATTATATACAAAAATATATAATATATACCCGTTATTTAGTTTTCATTGAATTATTTTTGGAATTTGCTTGATCCTTAAGAAACAACTCTAAAATTCAGTAGACATTTATAAAAATCATTTATCATATACAAATTACTTATTTATGTCGACTACTTATCTATGTCAACTACTTATCTATGTTGACTACTTATCTATGGCGACTATGTATCTATGTCGATTAATCTATGTCAAATACTTATCTATGTCGATTAATCTATGCCGGCTACTTATCTATGTCGACTACGTATCTATGTCGACTACTTATCTTTGTCCACTACTTATCTTTGTCCACTACTTGTCTATGTCAACTACATATCTATGTGGACTACTTATCTATGTCGGCTACTTGTCTATGTTTACTACTTGTCTATGTTGACTACTTGTATATGTTTACTACTTGTCTATGTCGACTACTTATCTATGTCGACTACTTATCTATGTTGACTACTTGTCCAGGTCGCCGTACTTATCCATGTGTTGACTATTATCTATGTCGACTATGTATCTATGTCGACTACATACCTATGTGGACTACTTATCTATGTTGATTACTTATCTATGTCGACTATTTATCTATGTTGACTACTTATCTATGTCTACTACTTATCTACGTTGACTACTTATCTATGTTGACTATGTAACTATGTCAATTAATCTATGTCAAATACTTATCTATGTTGATTAATCTATGTCAAATACTTATCTGTGTCGATTAATCTATGCTGGCTACTTATCTATGTCGACTACGTATCTATGTTGACTACGTATCTATGTGGACTACTTATCTTTGTCCACTACTTATCTATGTCGACTACTTATCTATGTCAACTACTTGTCTGTCTTTACTACTTATCTATGTCGACTACTTATGTATGTTGATTACTTATCTATGTCGACTACTTATCTATGTCAACTACTTATCTATGTCGACTACTTATCTATGTCGACTACTTATCTATGTCGACTACTTATCTATGTCGACTACTTGTCCATGTTGACTATTATCTATGTCGACTATGTATCTATGTCGACTACTTATCCATGTATTACTTATTGATTTATCTTTATATACGAGATGGACTGGCATCACTTTCCGTCCTTGCCTCTCCGTCTCCGAAAGAAGCGGGAGAATCAAGGTCAGCCTCATGGCCACGTGACATTGCAGGAGAATTCATTTCTAAGGACACACACACACACAGATTGAGTGTGACTGACTCTGTGAATATAGCCTCGTCGAGGCAGCATTTGATGTATGACTTTTGAAGCCCCGCGCCTGGCTTTCAGGGGTCCTCCTTCCTTTGCCCATGGAAAATGGAGCCAAGTGCAGTATGCATCGACAAATTGGCAAAAATCGGGTGTCATAAAAGCAGCAGAAAGTGAGCCGTGAAGAGGAAGCCGCACTGAAATTCCCAGAACCGAGAGGAAATGACCCAGAATTTACAGGAGGTGACCCGAAATTACCCAAAAATGGCGAGGAATGGCGGCCAATAAGTTCACTTTTTCGGCTAAAAATAAATAGTATAGTTGGCATGAATCTGAAACCGAGTGCCCATTATTAGCAAGGATAGACACCAGCACCCCCTGTGTGCCTTGCGATAAACAGTATTGAAAATGAATGAATAAATATTTCTACTAAATGTATTTTATTTTGAAGGTCCTCGCTAATCAAGTCATTTTTGCAAGTAACACATCCTTATATTTTACTTAACTTCCTGGGATATGCTCCAGCACCCCCTGAGGCGTAATGGAAAACGAAAGAAAAATATTTGTATTAAAAGTTTTATTTTGAAGGTTCTCGCTATTCAAATCGTTTTTGCACGCAATGCATCCTTACATTACTTATCTTAATTTTTTTACTTTAATTAAAATTATAGTATTCTACATATATAATAGTTTTTGGCTTTTCAATATATATCACTATAGTCAGATATGATTATATAAAAAGCTGTAAATAGTAATGATTTATATTAAGTTCAGGAACGATTTTAGAATTGCATTCAATTGTCCAAATGGCCTTGAAGTGTTTTCCATCACCAGTAGAGGGAGCTGAAGAGCTACAAATTGGACAACCTTATTCGAACACACTAAACTCCCCGTGCGAGCCGGTCCACGCATCCACGAGCGGGTCTAGAATGGTGCCCAATAATGAAAACAACTCATAACAACCACAGATAAAATCATGATAACAATTCGGAGCCTGCTAAACTCATAAATTAAAAAAAAAGTCGTCTGGCATGATCATCTCTTTTTTTTCCGCATGCAGGTGCGTGCGTGCCTGGCGAATTAATTCGCCTCACGACCGCCCCTCCCCTGCCCAAATCGAACTAGGAGACGCAATCCCACCCCCCAGAATCAAAACCTCCCACCCACCCGCTGCACATAAAACATTTATGAGACCGCAGCAAGAAATGTCTGAACGAATAAGCAATTAAGTGTCACGTTCACTCTTCAAATGCTCTCGGCGTGCAAAACAACCAACATGTCCGTTTCCGGGAAGGCTTACAGCCCGGAAAATGAACTTTAGGTGGGGTGAAAGACCCCCAGAAAAACGGCAAAACTTTTCGGGGCAGGGGTGGCTTAAGTCCGATGACACTTTGAGATGATCGCACGGACGTTAAAGTGGCGAAATCCATGAAAGATTGATCTCGGAATTCTCTCCATCTTCTCGCTCATCTCCTCCTCCTCCCGCCTCCCGCATCCTAGCCCCGCCCTTTTCATCCCCCTCAGCATCAGCACCGCGCAGATTGGCGCGCAACATTCATGTGCATCGACACACTCGCCCTCCTGCCTTCACTTGGGACTGGACGATTTTTGCGCTGTGTGGATGGATATGTTCTTTTGAAGAAAAAAAAAGATGGATTCCACCTGGCTTTTGCGTCTCTGACATATCCCCCCCTACCCTAACCCCCCCTTATTATCCTTCTCGAGCGACCCCAAAGCGGATGTTTTGTCAGTGACCGTCGGTTGGCCAACCCCGCGAGACGTCCGAACCCATGAGCGAGTTCGACGGCGGGCGCGCACCGGGCCACCCGCTCGGGGAGAGCCGCGGTTAAAGTTGGGTCGGTTTGTTGTCGCCCGGATAAAGTGCTTTTGGATTTACGCCGCCGGTGGTGGACGCCCGTGGACACCCGTGGACGCGCCGTCTCAAAAGAACCATGAAGAGCGCCATTGCCGAGGGTGAGTGCAGAAATCAAAGTTTGCATGATTGATGACTGCGCACCGATCGATCTTGGATCGTTAACCCTTAATTAGATGAGTGGCTATCTCGGGTTATTAAAAAAAATACAACCCTATAAAAGTCACACGAAAAGCTCACACGACATATTGAGTCATTTAGACCATAATTGTAATTATTTTTTAAAATGTATTTATTATTTTAAATTTTATTATTAATTTATTTCTATGTATTATTTTAATTTCATTATTAATTCATTTCTATGTATTTATTATTTTAATGTTATTATTAATTTATTTCTATTTATTTATTATTGTAATTTTATTATAAATTTATTTCTATTTATTTATTATTTTAATGTTATTAATTTCTGATTATTTATTATTTTATTATTAATTTATTTCCATTTATTTATTATGTTAATTTTATTATTAATTAATTTTTATTTATTTATTATTTTAATTTTATTAATTCATTTCCATGTATTTATTATTGTAATGTTCTTATTCATTTATTTATATTTATTTATTATTCATTTATTTCTATTTATTTATTATTTTAATTTTATTATTAATTTATTTCTCATTATCTATTATTTTATTATTAATATATTTCCATTTATTTATTATTTTAATTTTACAATTAATTTATTTCTATTTATTTATTATTTTTTATTTGATTCTTTATACTTTTTTTTCTCTCCTCTACCATTGCCTCATTGATTTTATCTTGCGTTTTTAACATCAACCTGCACAAGGGACCAAATCTAGATCTTACATATTTACATGTATGTTTATTAATATATATTGTCCCTTTATTAAATAACTCCAACTCAATACACGTGTGCCCTACATGACCCCATGTTATTATTTAGCGGTCTTTATAATCCACGAGTAAAAAAAATACGCCCAATAACAATATAAAGTAGTTGTTTTTTCCATTGCCATTGACACCTATGGACGTCCAATTCATTGAGATTGACAGGCCTGTTCGTCATGTGTCGTCAATGGCAGCCATTGTATAACCCCGCCCCCCCTCGTAAGGATGTTCCTCTGATGAATTTGTTGTTTATTATTACAATTATTCATCTCCTTATGTGTCGCTCAATGAATTCTTGGTTGAATAGATTTTTTTTGGTTTGTTTTGGAACCAAGTCACGCATCTGGAAGCCATTTTTTTCCCTCCCGTCTCCTTTTTTTGCCCGAATGAGGAAGTTTACCGAGGGTCCGCTTGGCCGCCGTAGAGCGAGTGGTATGGGAAATTGGCTTTTGCAGGCTTGATAGGGCTTTGAGTAATGCTAATGAGCGCGGGGGCGCTCTTTCGACGCTCCATTCACTTTTTCTGTCCATCTGGAGAAGAAATGTGGGTGCAGTTGCCTAATCAGATTTCCTTGCCAGCCAAATTTTGAGTATAATAAGTAGCAATGTGAAAAAAAAAATGGGAACACGACTTAACTGTTTGGACAGGAACTGATTACTTTTGGTCAAAGAAATAAAAAAAAAATAAAAAATCAACTTAAGCCTTAATAGAACTGCTGTCCAGATACATAGACGTCACATTTGGGCTAATACAGGCCTAAATGTTAATATTTGTCATCATTCTTTTATGTATATGATTTAAATACATTTTTACCGACTATTAAAATAAATAACTTTATAAAATATATTAAAAAATATACACAAATGGATTAAAAGTGTTTTTTTTAATTTCTTACCGACTATTAAAATAAATAACTACAAAATATACAAAAAATACACACAAGTGTTTTTTTTTAAATTTTATAGCATTTAACCCATTGCCTGCCATTGCCAATTATTAAAAATTCATTTAAACAGCCTTCAAATATATTCATATTTCAGTGCTATGGCCAAAGTTAGACTTTATTAAAATAACTTTGAAGAAACACTACTCTTGGGCAAAATATTTTGCTAACTCCGAGTACTCCAGCACCCCCATGCATCATACTGACACCTCAAGGAGCATCGCAATGTCCACTGAAATCAAGATTTTTAAAAAAAGTGCTTCTGATAGATGATTATTTTTGTAAAGTAGGTTGTTACCGAATCACACACCCGCGCACACACACCAGCACACACACACCAGCACACCCAAACACTCACATACACACACACACACAGGCTGTCAGGGCTTATGTAACGCACTCGCACTCCTCCTCACGCTGCTATTACGCCGCGAAATTGCAGGATTACGGGAAGAAAGGCGCAGATTATGGCGTCTCCGTCCGTCCGTCTTTGCATTTCCCGTCGAGCTAAATCAAAGAGGCCTCCACCTACTTGTGTATTCTCTTTGATAAGACACACCTTGGCATCCATATGCATGTGTAGACCCCTTGCTAGGCTCCGCCTCCAAAAGGCCTCTCCATTTTATCATAATTTTCCAGGTGGAATTCAGTACAGGACGTACAGTAGCACTTCATAAAGGGGGAGGGGCTTACAAGAAGACGCTGTTGTAAGCACGTTTCTCCATTTTTGTTGTTGCATCATATTTTAGGGACTAAAAATAATCTAATCTGCCCAAATTATGTTTTAAATATAATTTATGATTTGTTTTGAATGGGCGCTGATGAATTGGAGTGTGTTTTAAGAGAGAATAAAATAAGAGAAACATGAAATGAGGCAAAAAAGACACATTCATTTTAGCCAGGAGCCGCATGCGGCTCGAGAGCCATGTGTTCGCCATCCCTTCTATGGTGTGATTACGTCTATATTTCAACGACATGTACTTTGTCTCAATGGAGGATAAATTCCCCCCCCCCAAAAAATTTCATTCATTTTCCAAAAGGGTCGCCGGGGGTGCTGGAGCATATCCCAGCCAACTATGGACACCAGGAAAAGGACAATCTGATGGGTGGTCACCCAATCACAGGACACAAGGAGACAAACAACCAATCACTCATAGCTGATAGCACTCATTAGCTTACAATTAGCCTAGCGTGCATGGTTTCAACCAATCACTCATAGCTAGGGGCAATTTAGCTTACATAAAATAGCATGTATGTTTTTAGGGTCAGGGAGGAAACCAGACTACCCAGAGAAAACCCACACAGGAAGGAGTTGTAACTCCCCTGGGATCAAACCCTTAATCTCAGAACGGAAAGGCCAACACACTATCCACTCGTCCACCGCCCCAATTAAAAAAATGAACAAAACAATAATAATGAAATGCTAAGCTACCGTTTTTAATTTGCATATAAGCAGCCTCTGCGTAAAGCCGCACCCTTAAAATGGCCTTAAAATGGTTGAATTTGACAATTTCTCACGTATAAGCCGCCCCAGATTCACAATTTTCCCCTCCATATTCATGGTTTTAATAGGGAGTACAAATGTTTTACTTTGAAGGGAAAATCTTAAGAAAAATCATTGTATTTCTGAGAAACTGTATGAATCAAAATCACATTGTTAGGGTCAATATCATAAGGAATGAATTCATCCAGTAATGCTTGTTTTCTTACTGCAAAACAGAAAATAACCAACCGACAGTAAACGTTACTTTGCCGACATCTACTGGTGAAAAGGAGTATAGCAAGTCTTGTGCGCATATAAACCGTACCCTTCATTCAGTCATCTTTTTTTTAAATTACAAATATGCGGTCTAGACTAAAGGAAAACACAAGATAACCAATTAACCCAAAATGAACAAACTTAATGGCAAAATTAAATATATTGACATCAAAGAATAACTAAAACTAGCGTGTACTTCAAAATAATTGGCAATGAAGAAATACCCCAAACAAACAAGAAATACTTGAATAAACCTCCACTTTCTAGTGGACCAAAAAAAACAGGCACAAGGACACAGATATTTCAACTTTGGACACATTTAACATTTTAAGGATGTCAAAACGCAAACAAATAAAAACAAAATATCTTAGGCTTACCTTAAAAAAGGTCAACTTTGTGTAGAAGGAGTTGCTGATAATGATATGCAGCTGCTGAAGAAAGAAGGGCCTAAACAAAAAGGAATATAGAGGGGTAAGCAATTAAAGCAAAAAGAACTAACTTAATTGGATAAGAACAAATGGCCACATTTAATACATTCACAGCAAACATTAAGTAAATTAAAGTGCATTTCAATTGAATAGGCAATGAAGAAATACTCCTAACAAAAGGGAAATAAATAAATACTTAAATACACCCCCCTCCAGTTGGAATAGATGGTAGGTTCCAGGTTGACCCAAAACAGGCATAAATTAATATAACCCAAGTATATTGAAAAAAAAATAAAGATACAAATACATTTTATATTCTAATAAATTCAATAAATTTGTTAAAAAAAACTAAACTTGAGAAAGTTACAATCAAGAGAGTTCAATTCATAAAATTATTTAAATAATAATATTTATCAAAAACAAATATTGAAACGCCACTTGTTTGCACACATTTTTTTGTGCTTTGAAGACTATTAGACCACTTTTGAATAAAATATTCTGTTTATTTTTAGGAAAACCAAATATGTAACTTTTTTCTTTAAAGTTACTAAAAAGCTACTACCATGCAACTGTGATTAAAAACATTGTATATACAAGGTTAAGGTATTACATTTGCTATATTTTCAATTGAAATGTATAACTATAATTTGAATCAGATTTTTGTTATATTTTTGAGGTGATGTGTTAAACTTGATGTCTAGTTTTTCTAATTGCTGTTTTGTGCTTTAATTAAGTTTTAATTGTATGCTGGGAAGGTTATATTTATGAACATTTTTTTTACTTAATATAATTTGGATTTTTCACATTCATAATTTGGATTTTTGTTAAGTAATTTCACATTTATACGCAAGTTTTTTATTTATTAACATTTTTTTTTACTTAATATAATTTGGATTTTTACTAAGTAATTTCACATTCATAATTTGGATTTTTATTAAGTAATTTTCACATTTATACGCAAGTTTTTTTTTAAAAAAAAGTTTTGTTAAGAACCCTTTTATATGGTTTTAATGTTGGTTAGCTTTGGTCAAACTAGGGAACAAAAAACACATTATTTGATCGCAACTCGGCAAAATCGGCTCACGCGAACTCAACTCGCACGCAAAAAAAAATACGCCGTGAGACAAAACCCTTTTGAGCGACCAATCCTTGGCTAATTTTGCTAGCAAACAAACAATCCACAAATCCAAACGAATGGCTAAAAGCATCCTAATGGAACTGAACGCTTCCATTTTCCTTTTAAAAGCATCGCGAAAGTCTGTCTAATTGTTTTTATATATATATAAATAAATATATATATGAGATGAGTTAAGTGTTTTTTGTTTTGGCAGCGCAAAAAAATAAAAGCGTCCTATTTTTAGGAAATAGGCCAGAGGATGCGGCTTCTGAGGTGGAGAGATAATTGTCTGCGACTTATCACGCCGCCAAGAAAACCAGGACAGGCGCCCGCCCAAAGAATAACAATGGCTGATTTGCATAGCGGCATTAGGTGGGATCAAACGTGCTGCCTTAAACTGACAATGAAATGCCACATCTTGCGCAACCTGAAGCTCCAAATGTGAAATTGATCCATCTTTTTTGTGTTGATACAAAGAGCAGAAAAGGAGACTTGTTTTGACGTTTTGCTCTTAAACTTTGCGTCTTCGGCGGAGGACGGAAAATATTTTCTTTTTGTGTGAATTTTACCAGGTGGTCCGGTGGATGAGTGTTTGGATCAAGGGTGTCAGACTCGGGTTGGTTCGCGGGCCGCTTTAACGTCAACTTGATTTCACGTGGGCCGGACCATTTTAGATAGAATATTTAGATTTTTTTTTAATAAATGGATTAAAAGCCCTGAATATTCCGTTTTTTATAGATCTAAAACAATGTTTATTTTAGCTTTTTTATATATATTTTCAGATTTTACAAAATGATTTTTGAACTAAAAACACAGAAAAAATGGATGAAAAAATGACAATGATTGATTTAAAAAGGGGAAAATCAGGAAATGGAATATACATCTATACTCTTCATTTTAATTTGATCCTAAAACAGATAGTCGGCACTCATGATTTACTTTCCCGGGCCACACAAAATGATGCGGTGGGCCAGATTTGGCCCCCGGGCCGCCACTTTGACACCTGTGATTTAGTGTTCAATCAACTAGCCTAGCTAGCATGGGGGGGAAACCGGAGTACCTGGAAATAAAACCCACACAAGCCACACAGAAAACTCCACACAGGAGGACCCACCTGGGTTCGAACCCAGAACCCCAGTACTGTGAGGCAGACGTGCTAACCACTAAACACGAATACCATATTTTCTCGCATATAAGCCATATTTGTGACGCCCTAACCACTGGAGTCCACTTTACATCAAATGTTTTATTTTAAATAGTTAACTTTTTTATTTTCATGACTCATTCATTCATTTTCTGAACCGCTTATTCTCACAGAAGGTCGCGGGGGTGCTGGAGCCTATCCCAGTTTACACCCTGAATGGGTGGCCAGCCAATCCCAAGGCACGAGGAGACAGGAAACCAATCATAGCTAGCGTCAATTGATAGGGTTCCACCTGCTAACCTAGTTAGCATGTTTTTGGGATGATGGAGGAAACCGGAGCACCCGCAGAAAACCCAACATAACGAACGATACGCCGTCGTCGGCAAAATAGCGGCGCCATGTTGTCAAAAGTGTTCAAAATCTGGAGTTCCTAATTTCCCACGGCAAGCGAACTAACGGCAAGCAAACCTGAATTTGTTTTGTTTTGGTGAAAGCTACGCTAATCCGTCCTGAGTGGAGGAAATGAAATGTTCTTTGGAACAAGCTGCGGTCTTTTCTCGTCGCGCTCGACTTGAACGCCTGATTTAATACGACGCAACCTCGCCACGGCGGGGCGGACGCCGTCTCACGGAGGATTTCTTGGCGTCGATTTACAAAAATCCACTGCCACGCGCTATGCTAATCCGTTTAAAGGTGCTTACGAGTGACAGAGCGGGTCAGGCCTCTCAGCGTGCCTCGCCGTTGGCTGTCAAAGCACAAGCGTGGAAATGCGGCGCCGCCACGGGGACCAGCCACGCGTTAGCGTAGCGCTGAGCGCTAACGCCGACAAATCCCCGCTTCACTTGTCTGTCTGCGTATCGTTTTAGCGTCTAGTCGCCTTTGACATTCATTTTCTCAACCGCTTACACCACAGGTGTCCAAGTGGCGGCACGGGGGCCAAATCTGGCCCGCCGCATCATTTTGTGTGGCCCGGGAAAGTCAATCATGAGTGCCGACTTTCTGTTTTAGGATCAAATTCAAATGAAGATTATAGATTATAAATGTTAGCAGCTATGGCGAATTAGCTAGCGCAGGTTGAATACAGGGCGGATGAGTGGTTAGCGCATCAGTTTTGGGGTACTGGGTTCAAATCCAGGACAGTCCACCTGTGCGGAGTTTGCATGTTCTCCCCGGACCTACGTGGGTTTTGTCTGGGTACTCTGGTTTCCTCCCACATCCCAAAATGATGTATGCTAAACTAGCTGGTGGAATACTGCAAATTGTCGCGAGCTGGTGAAATACTGCAAATTGTCGCTAGCTATGATTGGTTGTCTTTTGTCTGTTCGTGCGCTGCCATTGGCTGGCCACTGCCTCGTGCTTGAAAGTCAGCTGGGATAGGCTCCAGCACCCTCTCATGACCCTTGTGAGTATAAAGCAGTTCCGAAAACGAATGAAAAAAAACAGTAATCCCTCGATTATCGCGGTTAATGTAGAAGTAGGGTCACCCCATTAAAAAAAAAAAAATTAAATAAAAATTCCCCCAGAAAAAAACAGCGATGTAGTGAAACCGCGAAAGTTGAAGCCGCGGTATTCGAGGGATTACTGCACTTTATTTTTTTTAATTATTATTATTATTATTTTTATTTTTTTATTATTTTTTTTATGAGTAGCTTATGTACTTGAAATCAGGCGATGACAGATTTTAATTGGAAAATCATCCTAAAACTATTCGGATATTTGAATCGCTCTTTTAAAGTTTTTTTTTAGTGGACGCTTGGGATTGAGTTCCAAGGCGGATTTTTTCCTGTGATGTCCATTTTCTCTTTCTTATTTTTCACCCCCACTTCCGCCTTTGGTAGTTCATCACCTCTGCCTGCGCGAAATGAGAAAACGACTTGTCTTGACACAGGAGATGATCATTCTTTGCTGATCCCATTTCTATTTCTCACCCCATTTTTTCCCACTTCTCCCCATGACAGGTGAAAATAAAATCCCTCTGAATGAAATCATTAGAAATGAAAGTCTAGGGTACAAAAACGATGGTCTTCCTTCCTCGGCGGTGGGGTGGGCGTCATTGGTCACTTGGAACCCTGCAGAGCGCTTAAAAACACCCAGAGATTCGTTCCTGGGAAAGAGCTTGTCACTTCTTAAAATGCTTTTTTTTATATTTCCAGCAATGCGTTAAATCAGGGGTGTCAGACTCGGGTCGATTTCATGTGGGCCGGACCATTTTAGATATAAAATATAGATTTTTTTATTTTATAAATGGATTAAAAGAACTGGATTAAAAGCCCTGAATATTCCGTTTTTTAGAGATCTAAAACAATGTTTATTTTAGCTTTTTTTAAATATATTTTTAGATTTTACAAAATGATTTTTGAACGAAAAACACAGAAAAAATGGATTAAAAAATGACAATTATTGATCTAAAAGGGGGAAAATCAGGAAATTTAATATACATCTATACTCTTCATTTGAATTTGATCCTAAAACAGAAAAATGGCACTCATGATTTACTTTCCCGGGCCGCACAAAATGATGCAGCGGTCCATATTTGGCCCCCGGGCCGCCACTTTGACACCTGTGCGTTAAATCATGAAATAAAGTGTCGCATTAGTCACCAGGTTGTGACAAAACTTGAGTGAATAAAAAAGCGCTTTGCAGTACAGTCATACCTCGACATGCGAGTGCCTTGACGTACAAGCAATTTGAGATATGAGTAAAATTTTGAGCTAATATTTATCTTGAGATATGAGGCAAATTTTGATATACGACATAAGAACATCATGACCACTGTCTTTTTGGTCGCAACTCCCTCGTGTAATGTCTGGGCGGAGCCTTGCATTTTTTCAGTGTTTTTTTTCCCGTTAGTCCACAGGTGTCAAAGTGGCGGCCTGGGGGCCAAATCTGGCCCGCCGCATCATTTTGTGTGGCCCGGGAAAGTAATTCATGAGTGCCGACTTTCTGTTTTAGGATCAAATTAAAATGAAGAGTATAGATGTATATTATATTTCCTGATTTTCCCCTTTTTAAATCAATCATTGTCATTTTTTAATCCATTTTTTTGTGTTTTTAGTTCAAAAATCATTTTGTAAAATCTAAAAATATATATAAAAAAACCTAAAATAAACATTGTTTTAGATCTATAAAAAACTGAATATCCAGGGATTTTAATCCAGTTCTTTTAATCCATTTATAAAAATATCTAAATATTATATCTAAAATGGTCTGGCACACTTGAAATCAAGTTGATGTTAACGCGGCCCGCGAACCAACCCGAGTCTGACACCCCTAATCTAGATATTAGAGCTAAAATGGTGTCAGGGTGGAGGCGGGGCCAATAGAGCCAACCCAGGAGAAGAAAAGTATCAACATTTAAAACAAAATTAGAATGAAGTTTAGTGTAAGGTTAGATTAAACTTATTTTTGAGTGTGTCTGCATCGTAATCCAAGTTCATTTCAATTTGTTTATGTTATGTTACGAGCGTGTTGCCGTGCAAAAATGGACGCCTAACCCCGTCCATGGCAGATGATGATTTTAGCGAGTTCCCAGTCGATGTTTTTATCGCTTCTTTACCGCCTGGCTAAGACGGAAGCGGCTCGGAATGACGAGATCCGCCACGAACGCGTTCCGGGCTCTCCGTAATCTGGCTAGGTTATTTTTATCGAAATGCAAATCGGACTCGTGAACGGAAGTCTTCTGGCGTACCTGCCGGGATTTTGTGACAGATACATTGGTCACGATTTTCCACAGTCGGCACTTCCTGCTCTCGTCTCGGAGAAGCCCTTCTCCCTGGAAAATTTCTTGTTAACTCCGTGACGTTAAGAGCTGTCGCTCATCTTCTTGTCGGCGTTAGCGGGAACGAGTTTCGATTCCCTCGGGTGGGAAAAAAAACGTACCTGGGCGAATTACAGGCGACCGCTCCTTACCTACCCTAAAGTCCGTTTAATGAGAAAAAGCTTCAAATTCAATTCACCTGCTTTGACGATCGAGCCAATTAGGGTGGCGTATGACAATGGTTTGTTTTGAAAGTGTTTACTTTGATTGATTTTAATAGCTAGACTTCCCTCTAGTGGCTAGAATGATAAGACATCACTAAATTGATTAGAAAAAGCTTCAAATTCAATTTGCCTGCTTTGACGATTGAGCTAATTAGGATGGCGTATGACAAAGGTTTGTTTTGAAAGTGTTTACTTTGATTTATTTTAAAGGCTTCACTCCCCCCTGTTGGCTATTATAATATGACATATCTAAATTGATAAGAAATAAATTCTAATTTAATTCACCTGCTTTGACGATTGAGCTAATTAGGGTGGCGTATGACAATGGTTTGTTTTGAAAGTGTTTACTTTGATTGATTTTGGAGGCCACACTGCCCCCTGGTGGCTGGAATGTTATGACATAACTAAATGGATGAGAAAAAGATTCAAATTCAATTCCCCTGCTTTGACGATTGAGCTAATTAAGGTGGCGTATGACAATGGTTTGTTTTGAATGTGTTTACTTTGATTGATTTTAAGCGATTCACTGCCCTCTAGCGGCTAGATGGATATGACATAACTAAATTGATAAGAAAAAGATTCTAATTCAATTTGCCTGGTTTGACGATTGAGCTAATTAGGGTGGTGTATGACAATGGTTTGTTTTGAAAGTGTTTACTTTGATTGATTTTGAAGGCTACACTGCCCTCTGGCGGCTAGAATGATATGAAATAACTCTCGTCTAACATATAAAGTCATATAAAACAATGATTAGCTATTTTATATTGATGTCTAACAAGTTAATTACATGCTAGGAAACAGGGGTGTCAAGCTGTGCTTGTCGGGTTTTTACATTTCGCGTGGCATGTTATGGTTTAAGAGTGCGCTAATGTTAGCTAATTTGCTAAAGAATGCCTTGTTTGAGTAGTTTTACACGGGTTCTGATCTCATTCTCGTCTAAATGCTGTGCTAATTGACGATTAGCACGAAGTCACCACAGGTAGCGAGTGACTAATTGCTACGCTAGCCGTTGTGAATGCTAAAATTGTAGCTCGTAAACCCTTTCAAGCCGTGATTGGAGGATATCTCCCAGTAACAACAATCCCCCCAAAATCTTTTCAATTTGGGAAGAATCCCAGCGTGGACAAATCACAGAGGAGACATTTTGTTTCTTCCCGCCGAGTCCATTTTGAAACTCCGCCTGCCTTTGGTGTTCAGTATCAACTGGCTCGTGGAAATAATTGAGTTGATGAGCAACAAGGAAGAAAGGCAAAGAAACGCGGGTGCGCCTTCCCCCAAAATTGGCGTTTTCGCATTCTCGTCGGAACGCCAATTATTCCGGTGAGGGAGATGCGGGTCGTTGAAGCTCCGTCTCCGAACTGTAAACAAATTAGGATGAAGGTTGTTTTGCCACGTCTGCGTGAGAAAAACGCTTCTTGATGGTCTCGGAGTGGCGTCCCGGGACTTCTGCTGCCACAAATCGGGGAAAACAGAAGACATGTCCTCTTTTCAGAGCATCCCAATCGGAGTTTGAACGGGTATTTATTTATTTTTAACTAGTCACTTATTGGGCGGCCCGGTGGATGAGTGGTTAGCGTGTCGGCCTCACAGTTCTGGGGTACTGGGTGCAAATCCAGGTCGGTTCAACTGTGTGGAGTTTGCATGTTCTCCTAAGGCAAGCGTGGGTTTTCTCCGGGTACTATGGTTTCCTCCCACATTCCAAAAACATGCATGCTAGGCTAATTGAACACTTTAAATTGCCCCTGGCGGCCGTGTGGTTAGCGTGTCGGCCTCACAGCTCTGGGGTTTTGGGTTCAAATCCAGGTCGGTTCAACTGTGTGGAGTTTGCAGGTTCTCCCAGGGCTAGCGTGGGTTTTCTCAGGGTACTTCGGTTTCTTCCCATATTCCAAAAACATACATGCTAGGCTAATTGAACACTTTAAATTGCCCCTGGTGGGCTTGTGGTTAGCGTGTCGGCCTCACAGTTCTGGGGTACTGGTTTCAAATCCAGGTCGGTCCACCTGTGTGGAGTTTGCATGTTCTCCTAAGGCAAGCGTGGGTTTTCTCCGGGTTCTTGGATTTCCTTCCACATTCCAAAAACATGCATGCTAGGCTAACTGTATGCTAAATTGCCCCTGGTGGCCGTGTGGTTAGCGTGTTGGCCTCACAGTTCTAGGGTTTTGGGTTCAAATCCAGGTCGGTCCACCTGTGTGGAGTTTGCATGGTCTCCCGGGTCTAGTCTGGGTTTTCTCTGGGTACTTGGGTTTCCTCCCACATTCCAAAAACATGCATGCTAGGCTAATCGAACACTCTAAATTGCCCCGAGCTATTAGTGATTGGTTGTTTGTCTCCTCCTGTGCCCTGCGATTGGCTGGCCACTGATTCACAGTGTCCCCTGCCTGGTGCTTGTAGTTAGCTGCGATAGGCTCCAGCACCCCCTGAAACCCTTGTGAGGATAAGCAGTTCAGAAAATGAATGAATGTACTTATTGGCTGCCATTGACGATCGTAGCTCAAACTTTCGCTGCCAACCCTCCCACTAAAATGGATTTGGACCTCCACCCAATCAGGTGACCCGACTCGCACGCCAAAATAACGTGATGGGGAAATCCGTCGTCGCCAAACATCGGAGTTCGACACACCCGCCTTTTTTTTCTTCCTCCGTCAAAGGTGCCTAGCGAGGTTTAGCGACGTTTTGTTGTTGTCGTTTGGATTTATTGTTTTTTTTCCCACTCATTTGTCGGCCGAAAATTTCTTGCGGTTTGCCATAAATCTTTTTTTGCGGTTCACCCGCGAGAAAATGACAGGTTCTGTTTTGTCTTCCCTCATGGCTCCCTGGGAAGACATTAGCATATTGAGTTTCCGGCCTGACCGTCAAGCGCGTCCCGCTAGGCCTTTAAAGAATGGATTGGATTTTATGCGGGGAAATAGGAGACGGGGGAGGGTGGCTTTTTATCGGGTACCAACTTGAGGAGGGTGACACCAAAAGATCGCTTGGGGGACTGGACCTACACATCGGTTGCCTCTTTTACATGCAACTTTACGGTAATAGCGCAGACACATGAACATAGGAGAACAAAAACCCAAATAATTCGTAGTAAAGACGTCCCTATGCCGCTATTTTGACTTCTCATAGGTTGCTTTTCCAATTTTGCCGAAGCCGATAAGTTGACCGTATTTTTAGAAATATTACCAAAAAGTCATGTAACCAGAAATGACAAATCAGTTTTTTTTTGTACTAGATTGCTGGTACTACGGTGTTTACAAATATTTTATGATGGAAATGAGTAGTAATCAAGTTTACATTGTGAATTATTGAAGGTATTTCTGGTAATACAGTAATCCCTCGATTATCGCGTCTTCACTTATTCATTACTTTGCGACTTTTTCTGGCTATTAATTATGTAATTATTTTTTTTGAAGTCATAAAAATGTGAAAAATCCACGCTGAAACTCATAAACGGACGACATTCTCGCGGCTCAGCACTAAAAAAAAGTTATAATAGGGGTGACCCTACTTTGCGATTTTTCAATGATCGCGGCCATGTTTGGTCGACATTAACCGCAATATTGGATTGGATTGGATAACTTTATTTATCCCGTATTCGGGAAATGTTGTTGTGACAGTAGCAAGAGGGTGAGAATACAGACACAGCAAAATACATTTTAGACATAAATAGATAGGTAATAAGTGGATATTCGAGGGATTACTGTATTAGAAGGAAAATAAGTCGTAAAATGACGAGTTTAGAGTCGTTATGGTGCTAATTTTGACGTTGTGTGAACTTTTTCGTGGTAAATGGATGTAAATTTTGGCGACTTGTCAGAACAAAACTACTTTTGGCGTAACATTGGTAGGAAAAAAATGATTTTTTAAATTTACATTACATTAACCTGAAGGGCAGATGAGTGGTTAGCGCATCAGCCTCACAGTTCTGGGGTCGAGGGTTCGATCCTAGGTCAACCCTCACTGTATGGAAGTTGTATGTTCTCCCCGGGCTTGCGTGGGTTTTCTCTGGGAACTCCACTTTCCTCCCACATCCCCAAAACATGCATTCCCAGGCTAACTGTACTCTAATGAGTGCTATAAGCTATGAATGATTGGTTGTTTGTCTCCTCGTGCCCTGCGATTGGCTGTTAACCGATTCTGGGTGTTCCTTGCCTGCTGTTCATAGTTAGCTGGGATAGGCTCCAGCACCCTTGTGAGGATAAGTGCTTCAGAAAACGATGAATGAATGAAGCTGACGTTGTTGGAGCTACGCAGACTTTTGGCCAGCGGCATTATTGGCTGCCGGCCCCTCCCACTTGAAATGGATTGGACATCCATCAGCAGCGATGGCAGCCAACGACTTCCTTTTCTAATGCGCCAGAAGTCGAAAAGCACTCCCGCTTTTTCAAAGACTTCCTATTCGTGTCTTTGTGTGCCAATCAATGACACCAATCACCTGCCATTAAAGCATTAAACTGTCTGGAAAGCCGGCCTGAGTTAGAAACCCGAATAACCGCGTTCCGCGACCAAGGTAGGCTTCCATTAAAAACCACGGCGGTGGAGACGTACGCCTCCGGAAACCGGAGTCGGCGTCCGTCCGCCCCTTCCCGTCAATGGACTCGTGAATAGAAAGCTTTTATTCGAGGAGCAAAGTGCATTAAGAGGTTGTCCGGCGGATATCCCGTCTGGGAGCGGTGGTGGAAATCGCCAGCGAGCGACCCAGCGTTACTCAGCAAAGAGACAACGGCGAACGTCATGGCGGTGCGGAATCGTTCAGGTTCAGGTCAGGAAACCATGACTTGGATCATAAACGGTTACCGTATTTTCTCGCTTATTAGCCGCCTCCGCCCTTAAAATGGCCTTAGAATGATTGAATTTGACAATTTCTCGCATATTAGCCACCCCGCATATAAGACACACCCTTAAAATGGTCTTAGAATGTTTGAATTTGACAATTTCTCTCATATAAGCCACCCCCGCGTATAAGCCGTACCCTTAAAATGGCCATAGAATGGTTGAATTTGACAATTTCTCTCGTATAAGCCGACCCCGCGTATAAGCCGTACCCTTAAAATGGCCATAGAATGGTTGAATTTGACAATTTCTCGCGTATAAGCCGCCTTCACATATAAGCCGTACCCTTATAATGGACTTAGAATGGGTGAATTCTACAATTTCTCTCGTATACGCCAACCCTCGTATAAGACGCACCCTTAAAATGGCCTTAGAATGGTTGAATTTGACAATTTCCCCCGTATAAGCCGCCTTCTCGTATAAGCCGTACCCTTAAAATGGCCTTAAAATGGTTGAATTTGACCATTTCTTGCGTATAAGCCGCCCCCTAATTCACAAACTTCACCTCCATATTCATGGTTTTAATAGGGAGTGCAAATGTGTTACTTTGAAAGGAAAAACTTAAGAAAAATACTCGCACGTGGGATTTCGGAGACACCGTATAAATCAATTACTGGATTCCGAAAGGGTGTTTCCTGCACGTAGACAAATTGAAAAAGGAAGTCACGTGACCAGTACAACTAGGTCGTCATTTCTTTCCCAGCTCCTTTCTTTACACAATTGACTTCCCTCAAAAGCGAGATACTCGTCTGTCAATAGGCTAGTAACATCGTAATTACGCTCTCCACACATCCCGCCTGCCACACGATAGCCTGTTCATTAGCAAATAAGCTAATGAAGACCCCCCGACTCATAAAGCTTCTCCCTGTCCACGTTACCTTCCCGACTGACATATATTAGGCCGCTGTTATGGTATTTACTCCTCGAGCACTTAACGGGGAAAACCGGCTCCATTTCCAGCTCATTAATGTCGTTAAAGGGGTCGCACGCTAACGGGTTTACGCGCAGATAACGGAAACCACGAGGCGGTGGCGGTCGGGGATCGTGTGAACGGCGGGGTGACGGAGACGAGATGAATTAATTGGGTGGTAACGCGGGAATGTCATGTTTTACGTTTCGGGGGAGGTTTGGGGGTCAAAGGTGATGGGGGTTCGATACCGCCTGCTGGGTTAGAAGAAGAAGAACCCGTAGGAAACCCATGCAAGCCACGGGTAGAACATGCAAACTCCAAACTGCCCCACAACATTAAAATAAAGTGTGGTAAGCCTCAAGTTTATTTGCGCGCATTTAAAAGAAACAATACACATGAGGAAAAGTAATGGGAATGCAAAGGGTCGTAAAAAGCAAATGAGAGCCAATCATTTTGCTTTTATGGAGATGATCTGGGTGGCGTTCATAGCGGTATTCTCCGGGGTTAAGTGACCCCGCCCACTTGGCCGTCGCCTGCCAAGACACGCTCCACAACAAGCACTTCAAAAAACTGCTTTCATGATGTTTTTTTTTTTTTATCGCACACGCCATCGTGCAGCTGTTCCTCTCTACCTTTCTGGCAAATTAGCTTCTGGGGAGGGGAGGCGGGACCCCCAACGTGGGGGGCAACTTGGGAAAAAAATGGCGGCGAATTTTTAAGCGAATCTGTGTAACTAGCAAATTCTAATCCCAATTGGATTTCTCTGAAATGTATTATAATTCTCCCGTTCGTTCATATTCGGAACTGCTTATCCTCACGAGGCTCGCGGGGGGTGCCGGAGCAAGCTTGGAGCACAGGCGGAGAGACCCTGAATTGGTGGCCAGCCCAATCGCAGGGCGCGAGAACACCAATGACAACCAATCAGAGCTGGGGTTGAGCAATTTAGAGTGTTCAACTAACTAGCTTAGCAACAAATACCTCATAGCTCCATACAATTTAGCCTACAATTAGCCTAGCATGTCTTGGGGATGTGGGAGGAAACCGGAGTACCTGGAGAAACCCCACGCATACCTGGGGAGAACCTGCAAACCCCACGGGAGTGAGGACCCACCCGGGATCGAACCCATGGGCCCATGACTGCGAGCCCGACTCACGATCCACTTAACCACCGAACCACCCTTGTTCATTTTTACAAAAAAACCAACCTTAAAGGCTCGTTGGCTGCATTCTACTGGGATGGACGTTGGCTTATGTTTGATTCTTTTAAAAAGTGATATATTTTAGAAATTGATTCCTTTTGAGCCGTTTCCGATTGTCTGAAAACAACGCTAGATTTGCGAACACGCGATGGAATCCGGGACATCTCCCCACTCAATTCCATCAGCGACTCGTATTAAAGTCCACACTGGGCCGTTCTCATCAGGAGGGAAATGAGAATAGCCCAGACAGAGCACCCCCGTCACTCTCCGTCACCCCCGAGCCAATCTAGATTTCATCCACTCTTTGAAAACGACTCCCTGGGCTCCGTTTGCATTCCAATTTAGTCGATGGCAATGACGCTCGCCCCCTTTTTTCCAGGCGTAAACATCTGCCTGCTTTCTCTCTAGATACCGTCTTGCTTGAGATGGGGTGTCAACATTTTTGCGAAAATTTCTCCTTCGCCTCGCAACACTCCTGTCACCCACACGCAAGATAAAAGTGCGGGTGGAAAAAAATGAAAAAACAAACTTGGGTGATGATGACGATGGCGTACGTGCCAACATTTCCTACATTCTACAAATTTGACAGCCCAGGTACTGCCGCGCGCTAGCCACTGTTTTTGGGTTGCTTAAAGAACTTAAAAATAGAAGAAAAAAAACATTAAATAAATTGTTAAACGTATTAATACCTGAAGTAATAATAAATAATAATTAAAGTCTACCGTATTGGCCTGACTATAAGACGACCCTGATTATAAGACGACCTCCTCTTTTTCAAGACTGAAGTTTGTATTTATTACGTAAATATAGAAGAAAAAAACAACATTAAGTAAATAGTAAACGTATTAATAGCTGAAATAATAATAAATAATAATTAAAGTCTACCGTATTCGCCCGAATATAAGACGACCCTGATTATAAGACGACCTCCTATTTTTCAAGACTGAAGTTTGTATTTATTATGTAAATATAGAAAAAAACATTAAGTAAATAGTTAAATGTATTAATACCTGAAATAATAATAAATAATAATTAAGGTCTACCGTATTGGCCCGAATATAAGACGACCCTGATTATAAGATGACCTCCTCTTTTTCAAGACTGAAGTTTGTATTTATTATATATTGATTTGTTATTTTTATTATAATTTATTGATTATTTATTTGTTCATTTGTTTGTTGTTATTTTGTGGTGAAGCTTTAAATCTCATTCTACTTTTATCATGACAATAAAAGCATTCGATTCAATACTGATAGTGAAATAATACCTAGAGATTCAAGATGACTGTGTAATAATACTTTGGACTATTTATTACTGTCTTATTTGATGCTGAAAGCTCTGAACGAGAACCCGAGTCCGGTGGCTAACCGCATTCAAACTTCTTGAAAAAATAAAATAATGAAGGCGAGAAAAGTTGGATGAATCGTAGGAAGGGATCTGAGGGAAATTAAATTCATATCCAAAGTGAATGCGCAAAGACTTTTGGAGATGAAACATTTTCACATCAATAATTGCCGGGAGAGGAATTCAATTGGCAAAGTATAAAAGCGCTTTTGCAATCAAAGAAAAACCAGCGCAGTTTGATTTTTAGATTTGTTTGTGGATCCGAAAGCTTGATCACGACGTTTCGTTCATTTCAACTGGAAATGATTTAGCCGTTCAAATTAGAAGTCTAAAGGACAACCAATCGTAGCTAGGGTTAACATTTTAGTGTACAATTAGCCTACTAGATAGCATGTTTTTGGGGTCTGGGAGGAAACCGGAGTACCCGTAGAAAACCCACGTAAGCCCGAGGAGAACACGCAAACTCCACACCGTTAGGATCGACCCGGGATCGAACCCTCGACCCAAGAACTGTGAGTCCGACACGCTAAACACATGGCCACCAGGGCAATTTAAAGTGTTCGGTTAGCTTAGCATGCATGTTTTGGGGATGTGGAGGGAAACTACAGTACCAGGAGAAAACCCACGTAAGCCAACATGAAAACTCCACACAGTGAGGACCCACCCAGGATCGAACCTTCGACCTAAGAACTGCGAGCCCGACACGCTAACCACACGGCCGCCAGTGGCAATTTAAAGTGTTCAATTAGCTTAGCATGCATGTTTTGGGGATGTGAGGTGACTCTAAAGTACCAGCAGAAAACCCACGTAAGCTAACATGCAAACTCCACATAGCGAGGACCCACCTGGGATCGAACCGTCGACCCTAGAACTGTGAGCCCGACACACTAACCACATGGCCGCCAGGGGCAATTTAAGGTGTTTTAATTAGCTTAGCGTGCATGTTTTGAGGATGTGGGGGGAAACTAGAGTACCAGGAGAAAACCCACGTAAGCCAACAGAACATGCAAACTCCACACAGTGACGACCCACCCGGGATTGAACCCTCGACCCCAGAACTGTGAGCCCGACACGTTAACCACACAGCCACCACCGGCAATTTAAAGTGTTCAATTAGCTTAGCATGCATGTTTTGGGGATATGGGGGAAAACTAGAAAACCCACGTAAGCCAACATGCAAACTCGGCACAGTGAGGACCCACCTGGGATCGAACCCTCGACCCCAGAACTGTGAGCCCCATTTTAAAAACCGCTCCTTAAAATACACTCGGCTATCTTTTTCTCTGAATTGGTCACGCCGCTGGCCTTGGAGAATTTGCAGCGTTCCTCGGGGCGCGCCACGTCAGCCCGGACCTCGCCGATCAAATCGTAACAAGCGGACGCTGGCCCTCATCCCATATTTAGCCACCAGCGCTGCCTCCGTGTTTCCCACAATCCATTGCCGGCGCGGGAACGTTGCCCGGAGTCTGCCGGTCTTTCTGTTGTTTGTCGCCGCGGATCAGCGAACAGATGGCGTGTTACGTTTCCCCCCGCAGAGGATGAGCGCGCCGTCATGCGAGATGCGCTTTGGGGCGCGTGACTTCTTCGCTACAACAATCTGTTGAACGCCAGAGATGGGAAATCGTGGCCCATCGCATCCTTTTTTCCAAATGGTGACCATTTATTTTGGTTTTTATTATTGACCCGAATATAAGACGACCCCGATTATAAGACGACGGCTTGAAAAAAGACTTTTTAAACACCCAATTCAATTTTTATACACAAAATAATGACTGTGGGCGACCCGGTAGCATTTTGGCCTCACAGCTCTGGGGTCTTGGGTTCAAATCCAGGTCACGTCCACCTGTGTGGCGTTTACATCCTCTCCCCAGGCCTGTGTGGGTTTCCTCTGGGTACTCCGTTTTCCTCCCACATTCCAAAAACATTCATGCTAGGCTGATTGGACACTCTAAATTGCCCCTATCTATGAGTGATTGGTTGTTTGTCTCATTATGCCCTGCGATTGGCTGGCCACTAATTCAGGGTGTCCCCTACCTCTGACCCGAAATCAGCTGGGATAGGCTCCAGCACCCGTCGCAACCCTAATGAGGATGAAGCGGTTCAGAAAATGAGATAATGACAGTACGTCAGAAAAACTGATTATATTTATGATTTTGCCTCATTCAAATCATGCCAAAGCTGTTTATTACATCTTTATATCTGAATATTTAAATCTGTAAACTAAAGTGCTATCACATTTGTAAATGAATAGCTTCTGGTTTTTGAAATGTAAATGAACCCATCTACTCTAATAAAACAACAAAATTGCAATAACTGCATTAAACGCATTCACTTTAAAGCTATCTGGCGCCACCTAGCGGGAATGGCAGTAATATCTGGACCCCGATTTTAAGACGACCAACACGTTTTCAGTCTTATCTCAAAGCAAAAAACATCGTCTTATATTCGGGCCAAGACGCTAACTCGTTGGCCACCATTGGCCGCGATAAACATCCAATCCGGTTTGACTGTGAGCCTGCCAGGCCTCCCAGTCCAAATGAATGGGACATCCATCGCTTCCAATGGCAGCCATTGAGTGAATCCTTAATAAATAAATACATTTTAATCACCCATATTTCTAAAAATGAATCGATTTCGGATCCCATGCCCGGATCGAGAACATCCCTAATATTTATTTTATCAGAATTAGCTTAGCATGAACGCTATATAACAACAAATGTAGACATAATCCATTATTCATGAACTGCGCTGTTTTCATTTTGACGGCTTTAGTTTTTAAAATCTTGCCTATTCGCTATTTTGATAAAAGCTATCGTTCTCGCTCTTTTTTTGGTTTAAAAATAAAGATATTCTTTTTGTCTAATCCATAATTTAAAGGACGGTGGCAAATACGGAGCGAGCAAATTAGCCTGACGCTAGCGAGCAGCTGCGCTGAAAACGAGGCAGCTGCATCTTTTTTTTCAGTTTTTTTTTTTTTTGGAAGAATGTTACCAGCTAAGCGGAATGATTGAAATATTTTGCGTCCGTCAGGTGATGCGGCGAGCGCCTCTCGTCTCCAAACACAATGAGCAGTTGAGTGCTTTACTGAAAGGATTTTACGACTGTCAAGGGCGTTGAAAGAGTTAAGCGCCATCAACAAAAAAATCATTCTGCACTATATATTGATAAAAAAAATTGAGTCCAGTTCATCACGTTGTATCATTTCCGATAGAAATTTAAAGCATCCACAGGGAAATTTGTGCCATGAAGTCATACAATGTAATATTCAGACTCAAAGTTCAAACGTTAGTGCGATATTACCAACTTTTCTCCGGCAGCAAGCTGTGAGACCTCGGAGGGATGTCAAAGATGCGGCCCGTGGGAAGGGAGTGGCCCGGCTAGGTGGTCCGATCCGGACCACGTGCTATATACAGTGGTACCTCGAGATACGAGCTTAATTGGTTCCGGGACTGAGCTCGTATGTCGATTTACTCGTAACTGAAATCAACGTTTCCCATAGAAATGAACTAAAAACTAATCAATTGGTTCCAACCGTCTGAAAACCCCCCACCCAAAACAGGATGTTGGATTGGAAAAACATTTTTATTTGTTCTAATTCGCCATCTATTAACAAAGTAAAAAAAAAAAAACTAGTGCTTTTATAGTACTAAAATGTGTTTAATAGTACTAAAATTAGACAGGATTTCGCGGAGGGAGAATTTTTGCACGGTAACGCGCTCGTAACATAACATAAACAAATTGAAATGAACTTGGATTACGATGCAAACACACTCAAAAATAAGTTGAATCTAACCTTACACTCAACTTAATTCTAATTTTCTTTGACCTTTTGATACCTTTCTTCTCCCGGGTTGGCTCTATTGGCCCCGCCTCCAACCTGACTTTCAGATGCAACCTATCGAGGGTTGTTTGCTTTTGTCTTCCCTTCAAAATGTTCCCAAAATGATGCACACAAATGTCCTCACAATAGGTTAACGCACGACCACTTGCTAACGAGAAGTAGTATATACTCCTTTCGTATTAGCGAGCAAGCTCCGCCATTCTTTTTTAAATTGGATTAAAAGAACTGGATCAAAAGCCCTAAATAGTCCGTTTTTATCGATCAATAGCAATGTTTATTTGAGCTTTTTTTTTCTCTTAGTATTGGAAAATGTCTTTTAATCCGCCCAGTGCTCGTAGAGACATTACACGAGGGAGTTGCGACGGGAAAGACAGTGGCCATGATGTTCTTATGTCGTATATCAAAATTTGTCTCGTATCTCAAGATAAATATTTCCTCAAAAATTTTAGTCTTATCTCAAATTGCTAATCTGTCAAGGCACTCGTATGTCGAGGTATTACTGCATATTTCTTTATATATGACACACCATTGGCCATCCTATTTTTCTTTTTTTAGGACGAAAGATGAAAGTCCGTTTTTTGGCATTTGCGGCGTGGCTATACGTTAGCGCGTGAGCTCCGTGCGGCAATAAAAACAGATAACCCGGCCCATACTTTACTCGCAAGGTGACTTGGCCGCCCGCTATTGGATGGATTTATCTGATGGCGTGAACGGCGAAACGCAAACCTTAGCCCGTTGGACTCGACCCGACACGAAAAGGCGAGTAGGGATGGCCCCTTACCTTAAGATGGAATGATGACTCCTCGCAGGAAGTGAGCTTTGCGTTCTCGCTTGACCTTTGCAAGAGCGAGGGTGATTGATTGGTCGACATTTTGGATGTCAACAATTTTCCTTCCCTGACCTGAAAAGATAGCACAAAAGGAAAGAAGCTAACTGAGAAGTGAACTTGGAAAATAGACATTCTACTTCATTGTTTGTATACTGGTTATTCTCACAAGGGTCGCGGGGGGTGCTGGAGCCAGCCAACTGTGAGCAGTTAGTGCACATGTGTCAAAGTGGCGGCCCGGGGGCCAAATCTGGCCCGCCGCATCATTTTGTGTGGCCCGGGAAAGTGAATGATGAGTGCCGACTTTCTGTTTTAGGATCAAATTCAAATGAAGAGTATAGATGTATATTAAATTTCTGGATTTCCCCCTTTTAAATCAATAATTGTCATTTTTTAATCCATTTTTTCTGTGTTTTTAGTTCAAAAATCATTTTGTAAAATCTAAAAATATATTTAAAAAAAGCTAAACTAAACATTGTTTTAGATTTTAAAAAATGAATATTCAGGGCTATTAATCCAGTTCATTTTATCCATTTATTTTAAAAAAATCAAAATATTATATCTAAAATGCTCCGGCCCACATGAAATCCTGACACCCTGATTGTCAACCAATCGCAGTGCACAGGGTTAGAAAACCCTCGCAATCCCAGAGGAGAACATGCAAACTCCACACAGTGATGACCCACCTGGAATCAAACCCTTGACCCCGGAACTGCAAGACCGACCCGCTAACCGCTGTCAGTTTTATGTCTTTTTCATGCCAAAAAAATGGCACAAAACGCTGCAAATGGAGCCCCGTAAATGTCGGGGAATTAAAGCGGCAGGGCGAATTGAGTTAAGAGCAAAGTAGTGGGATGGCAATGTCCTGACAGCCAATGAATGAGCTCACAATCAGAAGAGTGTCGGGTTCAATCCCTCGTGACTGCTGAAAAATTGAAGGGGAAAGTGGAAGTGAAGACTTCTCCCTTTTTAGCAAATGATCATCAGGTTCTTGAGTGATTTGCTGACCTATCAAGTTAGCCGGTGCTCTTATCACTCCAGGCTTGAAAGTTGCTGCCAAACTTTCATTCATTAGCCACCAGAGCGGCGGATTGCGCCGCAACGCTGCCGGCTTACTAAAACCTTTCCCAATTCCTCCTATTTTCTTGGAATTGGAACGCATCTATTACTCAAAGTTCAACGTTAGTGCGATATTACCCAACTTTTCTCCGGCGGCAAGCTGCGAGGCCTCGGCGATTTCATCCGAGGGGTGTCAAAGATGCGGCCCGTGGGCAGGGAGTGGCCCGCTAGGGGGTCCGATCCGGACCACGTGCTATACAGTGGTACCTCGAGATACGAGCTTAATTGGTTCCGGGACTGAGCTCGTATGTCGGTTTACTCGTAACTCAAATCAACATTTCCCATAGAAATGAACGAAAAATAAATAAATTGGTTCCAACCCTCTGAAAAAACCCCACCCAAAACAGGATATTGGATTGGAAAAACATTTTTATTTGTTATAATTCGCCAACTATTAACAAAGTAACAAATAACTAGTGGTTTAATAGTACTAAAATGTGTTTAATAGTACTAAAATTAGACGGATTTCGCGGAGGAAGACTTTTTGCACGGCAACGTGCTCGTAACATAACATGAACAAATTTAATTGAACTTGAATTACGATACAGACACTCAAAAATAAGTTGAATCTAACCTTACACTGAACTTAATTCTAATTTTGTTTGACATTTTGATACATTTCTCACTTCCGGCCACGTTAAGGTCGGCATTCGCCTAAAAGATGTTTCTGTCTTCCCGGCGTTTCCGCGAAACAAATCCAAGCCACGTCGTTAACGTCGAATCCGTCTGAAGACGAGACTGATTATCCGGGAAAGTCGGCGCGGGGAGACCATCGGATTGTAATATTACCCAACTTGAGGTGGGATATATGATGACGGTAAAACTAGTGACAACCGCGGTTTGTCTTTTTTAGTGGCGTCTCCGCCGCTGCTTACATTTACATACAAGTGAGAACAAAATTTCGTATCTCCAGTCCCTCATTTGCATATTTTTAAAAAAATTCGTAACTTGAAACATGTGTACCTAGTGGCATTCGTAAGTAGAGGTAAGACTAAATGATGTCATATTCGCACTTTTTGGAAATGTTCACTTTACTTTGACAGGCTAAAAGTTGACATTGGCAAATAAAATGCTGCTGAGCTTGATGATTTTAGGCATATTTATGCTTTCTTTCACCTTGCAAAAGGGGAATAAAAATATGCCGTGGCCTTGTTGGTCTAATAAGACCACTTTACACATTTCCTAACCGCGAGTCTTCCCTCCTTTGCAAGAATAATAATTTTAAAAAGCTGTGCATTATTTACCAGCCGCGCCCTGTGCAGACAAAGCATTCTGCTGCAGGGAAATAGATTTTTTTTTATTCCAGCTTAAGATGTCTTATAAGAGGAATAAAGTCTGCAAGCGTGTCCACTGAAATGGAAGGATGGTTAGGATAGTTCCCTCCGTGGCTGACAATATTTTCTAAATAAAATAACAGATAAGGAAATGCATTTACTTTTTGGGGGATTTTGTCACTTGGATCGTTTTTGAGTCACTCATTTGCATATAAAAAAAATCGTAAGTAGAGGTGTACTTTATATGAAAATTCTCTCATTCGTTTCACGGTACTCACAAAAGTACCAATTAAAATTGGTCAAAGTGTCCAGATTTTGTATGAAAGGAAACACACAAACGTGAGAGAAAATTATAAGGAAATTATTTATTAATGTATTAAAATAAATAAAGCATATGAAAATGTGCCCTGCGGCGCTGAAATAGTTCCCTCCGTGGCTGACAATATTTTCAAAATAAAATAACAGATAAGGAAATGCATTTACTTTTTAGGGGATTTCGTGACTTGGATCTTTTTCGTATCGCCAGTCGCTCATTTGCATATAAAAAATTCCGTAAGTAGAGGTGTACTTAATATCTAAATTCTCTCATTCGTTTCATGGTCCTCACAAAACTACTAATTAAAATTGGTCAAAGTGTCCCAATTTTGTATGAAAGATGTGAGGAAACACAAAAAAATATAAGAAAATGATTAATTCATGTCTTAAAATAAATAAAGCATATGAAAATCTGCCCTGCGCCGCTGAAATAGTTCCCTAAAATATTTTTTTCCGTATCTTGAGTCGCTCATTTGCATATTAAAAAATCTGTAAGCTGAAACTTTCGTACCTAGAGGTATTTGTAAGTAGAGGTATTTGTAAGTGGAGGTATTTGTAAGTAGATGTATTTGTAAGTAGAGGTATTTGTAAGTAGAGGTATTTGTAAATAGAGGTATTTGTAAATAGAGGTATTTGTAAGCAGATGTATTTGTAAGTAGAGGTATGACTGTATAAGTGAAATGCTAACTAACCCAAAAAGGTTGTGGCGTCCTTGTAACAATCCCGTCTAATTAAGGTATGAATTCCCGACTCTAAATGCCGGAATGACCTTTACAACCGAAGGTCAAAGCGCCGTTTAAAGTCTTCGCTGCTAATTGAATCAAAAATTAGGCCTCGCTGTTGCTTTAATCCGGAGCGCTTTCACAAAGTTATGCAAATGACGGCAACAATTTATGCAGAGAAGTAACCTTACAGGAAGGGATCGCCACTATTTTAAAGGCCGGGCTGCCTCCGAGCAACACAATCATGTACGATACCCAGAAAAAAAATGGAGGGCGAGGGGTCCCGGTGGAGAGGAACGTGTTTCATCTGACAGATATGTCGCTTCCGCTCGGGCGCTAGCGTGATGAGGCTGTCATGTTAGCCGCCCTTGTTCAATTCCCAATGTGTCGGAGCAAAGCCGGCGTGATGGATTGGCGTCGCCGTAAAACACCCTGACGTGACCTTTGGCTGCTTTGGGGTGCCGGAGAAAGTCTCCTTTTTTGTTGTTTTTTTTGCGCTGGGATAAATAAGTGG